>NW_007727509.1:331045-345501 GCF_000696425.1 Galeopterus variegatus
GCGCCGCTTGGGAAGCACGGCGGCGCTCCCGCCGAGGGTTCGGATGCCACATACAGACCAGCCGCTCACTGGCTGAGCGAGGTGCGGGAGCAACACCAAGGGTTGCGATCCCGTTGCCGGTCCCGACCCGGTACGGGCGTGACACTGAGGGTTGTGATCCGTTGCCGGTCACGAAAAAAGACAAAAAGAAAAAAAAATAATAATAATAATAATAAATATCTAAAATGAGGGAACTTCCTCTGGGAACCAGTACTTGAGCTGTGTGACTGAAATAAATTGCTGATTTGCTGCAGTTTCCCTAAGGAAGCCTTTTTGTGCAGCTCAGTGTTTAATGGTTGACCTTAAAGGTACTTCTGGCTCTCCAGAGACCTGGTGCACCTGGGTTGTGTAGAAACTCTGATCTGGGCCTGAGTTTTTTCATCAAACTGCACCCCATGCAATTCTGCAATTCTATATTCCTGACCAGTCTCCTCTGAGTGGTTCTGCACTGATTGGGGGGCAGATCAGCTGTCCTTGCTGTGTCCCAGTGTTCTCCTGGTGGGCACATCTCCCCCATCACCCATACTCCAAACGCTTCCCATGGGACAGGCCCTGTGCTGGTCCCTTGTGGAGACTCACTGGCCTCTGAGTGGCTCCCCTTTTTCAGCTGTTCTGGCTCCTCGCTCCTATGTGGGTCCATGGGAACCCTGTTAGTGGTCTTGCTGTTCTGAGGGCCACTAAGGCCCTCTTCTCCCCTGCCACCTCCAAGTAACTCCATCTAAAGGGCACAACTGCAGCTTCTGCCAGCTGCTCCATGTGCTCAGCAGTTCAGGCATTAAAGTGGCCGCAGCTTGAAATGCTCAGAGCAGTTTTTTCTTTCTCTCATCATGGTTTCTCCCACCTTCATGAACTCCGTAGGTCTCTCCTCCTCTTCCCCTGAGCTCCAATGGCTCCAGCTTGGTTGTGGTTACATTTTTATAGTTATAAATTGGTTGATTTGTGGGAGAGAGTGATGCTAGGGACCATCTATTCCACCATCTTGACCAGAACTCTCATCCTTGTGTTTTACTATTAAATTATCTCCAACTCTCTTCCCATTTCAAAATATTTAGATAATTTTATCCTAATTTTATCAATTGGTTAATTAGAAATTAATTCTCAATTTCATTCATTGATGACCCCCTCCTCAAATCTTTTGAGATAATCTGGATTCGTTAACCTATATTCCCAGATCTCATTAAAGGGTCTCCCTTCAAAAACTTTCTGAAGATTTCTTTTGCTTCTCCTCTGTATTAGTCCTTTTTGTGTTGCTATAAAAAAAAATACATAGAACTGGGTAATTTATAAGAAAACAAAATTTATTGCTTACAGTTTCTGGGGCTGGGAAGTCCAAAGTCCATCTGGTGGTGGTGACAGTGACCCAGGAGTCTCACATTGAAAGATGGTGGAAGCAGAGAGAGCAGAGAGAGTGCAAGAGAGACAGATTCTCCTCCTTTTTAATGCCCTCATAACCACACCCTTGAACACCATTTTTAATCCATTCACTACAGCATGGTCCTACAATTTAATCACCTCTTTAAAGCTCCACCTTTCAATTACCATAATAGGATTTCCCACCTTCTTAACAGTCACAGTGGGGGCTAAGTTTCTAATACATAAAGCTTGAGGACACAATTAAGCTTCAGTGAGTTTTGGGGGGACATAATTCAATCCACTACATTCCACCCCTGGCCCCTCAAAATTCATGTCCTTTTCACATATAAATATATTTATTTCATCCCCAAAGTCTTAACTTTTTCAACTCAAGAGTCCAAAGTTCAAAGTCTCATCTGTGAAATCAACACAAGTTATCTACTTCCAAGATACATTGGTGGGAAAAACATAGGGTACGTATTCCCATTCCAAAAGGGAGAAATAGGCCAAAAGAAAGGGGTAACAGGTCCCAAACAAGTCTGAAACCCAGCAGGGCAGTTGTTAAATCTCAAAGCTGGTGAATCTTGTGACTTGACTCCATGTTCAACATCCTCTGCATGCTGGCGAGGGGGTTGGGTCCCCAAGTCCTCTGGCAGCTCCGCTTCTATGGCTTTCCTGTTCTCAGGTGAAGCTTCAGCTCTCCCAGTCTGCTGTTCCACTCTGGTAGCTCCACATGTCTGGGGTCTCCATGGAGGTCCCGCTGACATGGCTCTGATGGGGTTTCTCTGCTGCAACTCTGACCCCACATTTCCACTCGGCATTGCTCTAGTGAAGGCTGTCTGCAATGATCCTGCCCCTGTGACAGATCTCTTCCTGGGCCCCCAGACTTTTCCATACATCCTCTGACAATAGGTGGAAGCTCCCAAGCCTCCACAGCTCTGGCATTCTGCAAGCCTGCAGGCCTAACACCACATGGACACCACCAAGGCTTCCAGCTTGTATCTTCCAAAGCTGCAGGTCCAGCCACACCTGGGACCAATTTAGCCATGGCTGGAGCAGTGAAAACAGCTGGGGTGCCAGTGATGGAAGCAACTTCCCAAGGTGGTCCTGAGCAGTGAGCCTGTGGAGGGTGCCTCAGGCCTCTTCCCCAAGACTATTTTGTCTCCCTAGGTCTTTGGGCCTGAAATGGAAGGGTTGGCCCCAGGGGCTTCTGCAAGGCTTTCAGGGCCCATTTCCCCTTTTCTTGATAATCCACTTTCTTCACACTAATCTTCTTAGCTAACATTCTCTGTGCTGAATCTTCTTTTTTCTGTAATCCATGTCTTGCTCTTTCTTGGTTTACTCTCTCACTTTAGTGGAGCACAATCTCAATTGGCACATCAGTAATGACGTGTAAATGTGCACAAGAAGTATGTTTTTTGAGAACTTTCATGTCTGATATACTTTCATTCAAACTTTGTACTCGATCTATGATTTTCTGGGTATAAAATTCTAGACATGAGATTATTTTTCTTTTATATTTTCTCCATGTTCTTCAGTAACCAGTGTCAGTAGTGAGAGGCTAAGGCCATTTTATGTCCCAAACTTTTGTTTGTGATTGGTTCCCTGCGCTGGGAATTTGTAGCATCTTCTCTTTGTTATGTGTTCTGAAATTTCTGGATGATTTAATTTGATATTGATCTATTTTCATCCACTCTGCTGGACTACAGTGGACTCTTTCAATATGAAAACTCAGGTTCATACACTTGAGAAACAGTCTTAAATTATTTTACTTCTTATTTTCCATTCACTTCCCTCTTCCTTGTTTCAGGAGCACCAATATTTGGGTACACATCGTCCCTGGTTGGCTCTCGAATTTTCCTACCTTTTCTTTCTTATTTTCCATATTTTTTTTTAAAGTATGTCTTCTGGGAGATTTCTTTGACTTTATTTTCTAAAATTTCTAAATGAACTTTTTATTTACACCATAAAATTTGTCTTAACCAAAAGATCATTTCCCCCCTAAATTATCCCTTTTTATGGAATCTTAATCTTGCTTCATGGTTATAATATTTTCTCTCTGCTTTCTGTGGATGTGAATGATGGTCTTTTCCAAAGAAAGGGAGCTATCTTCTCCATCATAGTATCTGTTTCTTCCAAGTACTTTGTTTTTCCCTATTTGCTGTGGTCTCTGTCCCCCACCTTAGTGGCTTTATTCAAATGTCTAATAATCCTTAGTTGTAGGCTCATATTTTAAAGGTGGAAAAGGGATTGCTTATAGATCTTAACACATGCTGTGAGTCTTATTGGTCATCTCCTTCATATTAGAGTAGGATACTTGGCTCGGCTGTCCAGCTGGACACATATCCCAGAAGAGAGCCTTCTAGCCTCTTGCCTGGAAGGTGAAGCCTGGCTTTATCTTTGAAAGCTTATATGCGTTTCTTAAAACTCTTATTGATATTTTAATGAGGTTTGAGGAAGGAATCAAAGTAGATATGTTCAAACCACCATCCTGAACAAGAATTCTCTTTCAGTTCTATGTAGTCTTAGCAGCTATAGCACAACTTGAAGAAGTAGGTATCAAGTAGATAGTTGTTGAGTGTATAGATGGCTACTGGAAGCAATCTAGGAAGTTAAACAATGATTATCTTTGCTATTCTTTTTTCATGATTTGTTCAGGAAAGGCTTTGTTTTGAATTCAAGGCTAAAGTGTCTGAAAGTTCTGAAACTTTTTTTGCATGGCTCATTTGTTAATAGCC
This sequence comes from Galeopterus variegatus, assembly GCF_000696425.1. Taxonomy (NCBI): domain Eukaryota; kingdom Metazoa; phylum Chordata; class Mammalia; order Dermoptera; family Cynocephalidae; genus Galeopterus; species Galeopterus variegatus. The sequence continues at coordinate 335,176 of NW_007727509.1, forward strand.
CAGAAGGTGCATCCCATCTTGATATGGATGATGAATATTCTAAAATATTGCATAACTGTGATGTTATGGATAAATTCTCTCTCCTGTTTCTTTTTAACATGCTTATTAAATAACATTATATGGTCTGGAGACTTTCTTTACACTGCTTTATTATTTCTCAATTAAATTATCATATTTCAAGGGACTAAGAGAGTTTAATGAGGAGAAGACAAACTAATCAGAGCCCCTGAATCATGTTCTGGCTTAAGAGATTTTAAGAGCCCTTTAGAGACATCACTGGACCCTGAAATTGATGAGTTCTGGAAAAGAGGGCTCTTTATGGAAGAGGCATCTCCTGCTGGACATTTGGGAACCCTCTCTTTCTGAAAACTCATGACCTATGTTTGTGGAAATTATTCTGAAATTGTTTGTTGGTAAATTTCTCCCCTCCACGTTCTGTGTCCTCTGCTTTCTAATCAGAATTACTGCTACTGAAATATTGGGTATTCTGGACTATTCTATTTCTTGCCTTTTCTCTTCCATTTTCCATTCTTTTGCTTTTTTACTCTACTTTTTGGAAGATTTCTTAAAATTTTATCTTCCAATTTTCCTACTGAATTTTTCATTTGTGCTATTATATTTCTAATTTCAAGGTGTTTTTTTCTTATTATTTGAATGTTCTTCATTAATAGCATCCTATGTTTAGTTTGTGCATGTTACCAATAGTTTTTTCTCTGTGTATAATGTTTTTCTCTGTGTCACTTTATTTTTATTTGCTTTTCTGCTTTAATTAATTAATTAATTAATTAATTTTATTGAAACATAATTGATTACAGATATTTGTGGGGTACAGAGTTGACTATCAGTAGTTGTGTACAATATGTGATGATTAAATCAGGATAGTTGGCATATTCATCATTACAGTCATAGTCATTCTTTGTGTCCATTAACAAATTTCTGTTTGTTTTGATCTTTATCTTGAGAGTCTCTCCTCAGATTTTTCTCATCCTTGGCTTTCTGTGCATGACTATGAGTAAGGGATTTAAAAACCTGACTGGCCCTGCTGAAAGCACGATGAGGCTTCTCAACTCTGAACTTCACTGTAAGGTGACCTGTGGGGATCATTTGTTGGGGAATCTCAGGTGTCTGTGTCTTTGCTTTTTCTGCTTTGGGGTAGATCAAATTCCCCAGGAAAGAATCTTCCCATCTCTGTCTAGATAGGAGTTATCCGGGAGTCAACATTCTGAGAACAAAATAGGGGAAGGAGCTGAGGGTCCTTGCGTTCAGTATTCAGCATGCATGTGATGATTGTTCCTCATGTTGTCAGAAGGGTACAAACACCCTCAGCTCTGCGTAGCATTCTCCAGCTCAAGATCCTCTGGGAACTCTCTGTAGTGACCACACCTCCAGACTTTGGGAGGAGGATGGACATGTAGAAGTGAGAGGCAGCCATGTTGTCAGAAGGGTACAAACACCCTCAGCTCTGCGTAGCATTCTCCAGCTCAAGATCCTCTGGGAACTCTGTAGTGACCACACCTCCAGACTTTGGGAGGAGGATGGACATGTAGAAGTGAGAGGCAGAAGACATCAGAGGTCTACCTGGTTCTCAGACAGATTCTATGTAGGCTGCCTGAGTTCAGAACCATTCCCTTCACCTCCATCCCAGTGACTGATGCTTTCTATAATCCCTCAAGTGTAACAATGGATCTGTCCCCACTTTGTCCTATTAATATCAGTTCCTAATTATCTATTTGTTTCCAGCTTCCAAAATTGTTTGCCCTTTGCCTCTCCTGTTTCCCCATCCTTGTGGGTTTATGTCTTTAAAATATATCCCTTTACTATAGTATTTGTGAGTATGCTTTCAATATCTTATCTTAATAAGTGACCAAAATGGTACAGTTTTGATTTTTGACTCTCTCATAGCATCTAACGATGTCTTGCACATAGTAGACACTAATCTGGTATTTGTAGAATTAAACAGTTGGATATTTTATGCACATCCAAAACATAATACTACAGCATTTTCACATACTACAGATTTACGTATTTTACAAATTAATAAAACTAAATGTCTTTTTCCCCTCTGATAATGCAACATATAGATAACTTCATAAGGATAAAAGTATATATTGGAAAAAGTTAATAATCTGAGTGGGCATTTTATCTACTACTGTGTTCTTATCTGTTCAACAAATATTTCTCGAGCAATTGCAATGTCACTTTAATAAACACTGAGATTAATGTTTGCATTTTGTTCATAGCATCTGTATTGTAAGTTGGATATCATTCAATTAGTAGGATGTCTCCTAAATTAATTTTATTGGTCAAAATTTGTTAGCCCCCAAATCAAGAACAGATTAAAGTAAACTCTTCTATGGTTTATATGTGTCAGTAAATACAACTTTGATATATAAATTTCCCCATTCTATTATTAAATTCAACAATTAAATGAATTTTTAGTTTATTGTTTCTGTGTAAAGTTTCATCTGGTTCCTGAGAAGCTGGAAAGCTAGTTGTAATTTATTTGAAATTTGTTTAGAATAACTTTGCTTTTATTTATATTTCTTTCAAAAAGAATTATACTTAAACCACTAGATTTTGATAGATCAGGTTCAGGTTATCCAAACAGTGTAATATTTCCTTAGGGGCAGAGTATTAGCTATTAAATTTGTGTACTTGGATATTTGATTATACAAGTTTATGGATCAGCAGGCAATGTAATTTGCCATACATGTCTCCATTTTTCATTTAAGAAATAGTCCAATTTCTTGTATAGTAGATGGTATTTCTTACATAATAGTTTGCACAGACTGTAATTGCTTTTCATTTATAAAAAAAATATAAAGTTTATATTCAGACAGGCTTATTGGGGGGTAAATCTTTCATAACAGATGACAGAATTATTTACAAATGTATGTGATATATTTTTAGAAGTAAAATAACATGCTAGGGTGGCTAACTCAGAAATAGAAGGTACTATTTTTTGGTTGTAAGTTTTAGCATTTGACCTTTTACATTACACGTGTATTATTTTAATTAAAATTTTTAAATAATTGGAAAAAAATATCTAATATCTATTGAACATTTTCTATATGCCATATATTCTGCTAAAAAAAAAATTTTTTTTTAAAGGTGACCGGTAAGGGAATCTTAACCCTTGACTTGGTGTTGTCAGCACCGCGCTCAACCAGTGAGCTGACCAGTCATCCCTATATGGGGATCCGAACCTGGGGCCTTGGTGTTCTCAGCACCACACCCTCCCGAGTGAGCCACGGGCTGGCCCTATCTGCTAAACATTTTATATGGGTTGTTTGATTTAATCCTCATAACAGCCCTGTAAGTTATTATTATTTACATTTTACAGATTAGAAAAATACCCAGCTTAATAATGAAAAATAAAATGATCAGGTAATACTATTAACAATAGCTAACATTTAACAAATATGAGCTATAATTGGGGCACAGTTTGATCCTCTCTGCACATATGAAGTAGATGCCATTACTATTCCTGTTTTACAAATGAAGAAAGGATGTTGAGAGGGAAAAGTAACCAACCAAAAGTCACAAGACAAAAGTTTAAGCACAACTAGCTGCATCCATAGCTGGTCCTAAAATATGACTCCAGATGCCTCCAACAATAGGGGCAGTTGCCTTCCTAGCACAGAACCCCCAGAAGGACAGTGTTTTCCAGGTTGGTGGGCTGCAGTGATGTCATTAGGACCCAGGTTCTTCCCATGTCTCTGTTTGGCTTCCAAAACCAGATCTGCTCATTCCTAGCTGCCAGTTGAAGCTAGTTGTTTAAACTTACTGAGCCTACGTATATTCAGACTTAACTGGAGATGACAACCTTGCAGTGTTGATTTAGGACTAGAAATAGGAAGGCAGGGCAGTTCCAGCTTCATATCTGCATACATCAGTTTCCTCCTCCACAAGGCCAGCATATCACCTATCCCATAGGTCTATGTCAGGATAAAGTCAGTTAAAATACATAACATGCTAAGAACTGTGTCTGTCACATTGTAAGTGCTACATATATGTTAGTGTTTATGTTGTTGTGACAACATCCAGAAGAAATTATGGCATTCTCTTAGATGCAAAGAAAATTGTTTAGTCCTTACTGAATATTTTTCATGAATTTCTGCTTGGTGAGAGTTGGGGTTCAAGCCAATACTTAAAGCAGTCATCAAATGGGATAACAGATTTACCCTTAGACTAACAGGTGGGACACTCTGGAGGTGAGGGTACAATCACCTTCCCTGAGGCACCGGGCCATGAAGGGATGGGGCGTAAGAGGCAGAGACTTGCAGCCGCCTCTCTTGTCTACTATGAATACAACTTAGCACAGAGAGTCCAAAGAACTCAGCAGCAAGCAGGATGGAAGAAGCAAAGAGCAAGTCAGCTCCTGAGTTTGCCCCTCACCTCTGCCATGGAAGTGCTGTTAAGCTGACACACTGATTCCTCATCCAAAAACTGGGTCCTTTTGACTGACTGGGTGTACTTCCTTCTCCTCCCTCACCACTTCCGTGTCCCTCCTGAAGCTGCAGTCAGTCAATGACCTTCCCCGTAGGAGACCCCCTTCCATGGCCCTTTTTGTTCAATGATGAACAAGTCATCATGGTTCCCCACCAGGCACTACGAACAAATGAAAACAAGAGTACGTGTCATCCTGACTTTAGAGAATGGTTTTAAGAATCAAATATAGTGTATATGAAAATGTTCTGTAAACCTGTAAGACACAATACAGCAGTAAAGGGTAGGGTTAATATACAACTACAAGACTTCTGATCTACTTGCTGGGGCAATAGATTAGTCCTTTCCCGATAATGGATTCATGGCAGAAATACAACATTAGAAGCTACTGGATCATTAACCCATGACACCAGCATCTTAGTGATAAAAGCAAGCAACTTTATAGAGCCCATATTAGTGAGAACATTAACAAAATGATCAGGATTTAATGTTTTCTAATGGGCCATTATATCCTTTTTGTTCTTGAAGTAGATTAAAAAATACATGAATCCGTGGCATAGGGATTAATGTCATTCTAAAGAGCTGGCATCAGAACGCAAATAGACACATGGAGAGTTGCTCTCTTCGGCATGGAAACTGGAATTCTGAGAAAAAAAACTTAGAAAATAACAGCTGTTAGGAATCATCACTCAAGAAGCCCAACCAAAATTTACCTAAAAATTAACACCTGCTACTAAAGGTTCCTGATATCCTAATTTAGCAAAGAGGCTACATCAAAAGCTGGATTATCATGGTTTTAATTCTCCTTTAAAAGTTACTATAGCGAAAGGGCTTTTGATCAGGAGGTAGCACTGAATTTTACTACAAACGGGGTCTTGATTACAGCTGAAAATAGTTTTACACCCAGAATGTGGAGTGGAAAGAGGCCACAATTCAGTAAGTTGTCATGTGGCTTATAATGCTGAATGGTCACATGTATTCATAGAGTATTCATTTCCTATCTAAAATAATGTTTGATATTTTGGAAATTCCTCAATCATTTTCTTATGAGCATTAAAGTGTCATCTGTAACATATTAAGTGACTCAAATTTGGAAGGTGATTTTCTTTTTTACACCTGCCTATGTTTCACTCTGCTTTTATCAAGTAGTCGATGAGTGATTTCTGCCTGTAAGACTGATGTCATAACACAAGAGACTTTTAATAAAACTGAAGCTGTATGTTTTCTTTTGTATTATATGCTTTATTGTAGATAAGATTGTATGTTTCAATATCAAATAATGAATAATCATTATCCAGCTAATTTGATCAAGTGCTAATTTTGCATTCTAAATTGGTCAAGTTAATTTTAGAAGTATCCAATATTAATATATACATAGATTGAGATTCTTGTTTAAAAAATATTTAGCTTTATTTGTTTATTATAAATGTCTGTTTCTTTGTGAATATAGGAAATAAGCCTTATAAATAGAATTTTAGACTTTTTAAATTTTCCAGACAAACCATTATTCCTCCCAAAATCTTTGTGATAGCAAATCAAATGGCAAAAATTATAAGAATAAAGTATATGACTTTTCCAGAACTTGACTTTCCTTAGCTTATCTCTTAGTATCCTTAACCATAGGTGAATATTCTTGGTTAGCATGGCATACTACTTGTAAAACCATCTCAGTGCAAAAGGCTATGATAAATAGAAGGAACATTTCTTGTTATATCCCTGTGGAGTTTTAAAACTGTACGTATTTAGCTCTAAGTAATTCCTTAACACTTTAATTCTGGGACCATACCTAAGGGACACCAGGTTAATTGACTAAACTTCAAGAAATACAGTCAAACCAATTATTTGTAGATGAGTTTTTAAAAGACATTTTAATGCATGTTGTTTAATTCATGTAGCATTTTTCCTTAATGCATTAAACCAACTTATCTGTGTAAACACAGTGTTATTTACATGAATATTGTTCCTTTTAACATGTGGTTGATCATATTCAATTGTGGTAAAACCATTTTTCAAAGTAACTTAGCAGAACACCGCTGGGAGGCAGCCAACTCTTTTTTTTTTTTTTTTTTCCTTTTTGTCTTTTTTTGTGTCCAGCAACGGATCGCAACCCTCAGTGTCATGCCCAGACGGGACCGGGACCGGCAACGGGATTGCAACCCTCGGTGTTGCGCCCGCACCTCGCTCAGCCAGTGAGCGGGAACCGGTCTGTATGTGGGATCCGAACCCTCGGTGGGAGCACCGCCGCGCTCCCAAGCGGCGCACTGTAGCAGTGCGCCACCGGGCCGGCCCGGCAGCCAACTCTTGATTTCAATGCTAATTCTACTTCTCATTAGCTGTTATTTAAAGGAAATTTGTATCTCTTTTCAATCTCATTCTTTGCTTTCTTCCTTTATTTTGTTTATAAAGTACTTCCTCACCCTAAGATAAATACGCATGTTGGTTTTCTCTAATACTTTTATAGTTTGTATTTTCTGTTTAACTCTTTAATACATATGGAATTGAGCATTTGATTTTAAAGTGCACATGTTATTGATTTTATTTCAGTACCGATAATTCATTCAATCAACATTTATTACATGCCCACTATATATCTGGCTCTGTGCTAGGCACCATGTATACATAGATGAATTTGTGGCAGCTCTTCAGAAATGTAAAATCAGTGGGGAAGACAGGCTATAGAGAGATAAATTACTCTATGGTATGAAAAGGTCTATGGAGTAAGGAGACATGTAGCTATGTCAGTGGTGGTAGTTTCTCCACTGACTAGGGTTCCACTTTTTGGTGTGCTACGATCTGAGTTCATGGTGAACTCTGACTACAAAGCAGGAAAAGAGCAGGTGTACTGTTGACTGTGGACTGGCTCAGTACCACTAGCCAAGACTGGCCAAGGACAAGAGACAAATGTCACTGGGGAGGTATTGGTGCTGCCACTCCCATCTCAAGTCCAAAAAGATTAGAATATCATGATGGCTTCCCAAGAAATATTAGGCATAGAATGGTCCCCAGAAATCTTGCAATCTATTGCTTTATTAAAAATCTAAGAACCGTTAAGATGCAACTAACTTACTAAGAATGGATCTATTTTTGCTGCTAAAGTTGCGTTGGTTAGATTCTCTTGGGAACTAGCCTTCAAGAGTTTAGTCCACTATGAGAGGCTTTGAAAAGTTTGGAAATGAGCCCGATCTATGAATCATTGTCCTACAATCAGCTGAGATTATTATTATTTTTTTTTTACTGTGAGCATCTTCATTCCCAATTAATTTTTCAGCAAAATGTCAACAAATAATTCATTTGTTTTCTACTCTGCCCAACAGATAAGTCACAACCATTACCAATACTAATACAACGGGTTAGTTACCACTTCCTCTAATCTTCTGCATACATTTCTGTCAGTTGCAAGAATTGACCTAACACATAATGTCACAATTCAGACACAGACACTAAATGAAAGCCTTCATTTTATGTGTAATTATGGCAAAATTGAGTATCTATCAAACTAAGAAGCTGTGATATATATTGCAAGGTAGAACCTTTTTTTTAATATGGACAATCTTTATATAAATGGACAAGAATGTTTTCAGTAACAATTCTTGATATTTGATCATTAGAGGATGGCCCTAACACATTTATGCATTTACATTAAATTATAGGAACACCTGTATTTCCAGATGTTAATAAATAAATACGCATTGGGTGTGGTACATTCTATTATGAGCCACACGAATATGGGAGCAGTGTTCATGGTCATGAGTAAAACAAATGACCAAAGAATAATACCATGAATTATTAAATATATGCCAAAATTCTCAGNGCAACTAACTTACTAAGAATGGATCTATTTTTGCTGCTAAAGTTGCGTTGGTTAGATTCTCTTGGGAACTAGCCTTCAAGAGTTTAATCCACTATGAGAGGCTTTGAAAAGTTTGGAAATGAGCCCGATCTATGAATCATTGTCCTACAATCAGCTGAGATTATTATTATTTTTTTTTTTTACTGTGAGCATCTTCATTCCCAATTAATTTTTCAGCAAAATGTCAACAAATAATCCATTTGTTTTCTACTCTGCCCAACAGATAAGTCACAACCATCACCAATACTAATACAACGGGTTAGTTACCACTTCCTCTAATCTTCTGCATACATTTCTGTCAGTTGCAAGAATTGGCCTAACACATAATTGTCACAATTCAGACACAGACACTAAATGAAAGCCTTCATTTTATGTGTAATTATGGCAAAATTGAGTATTTATCAAACTAAGAAGCTGTGATATATATTGCAAGGTAGAACCTTTTTTTTTAATATGGACAATCTTTATATAAATGGACAAGAATGTTTTCAGTAACAATTCTTGATATTTGATCGTGAGAGGATGGCCCTAACACATTTATGCATTTACATTAAATTACAGGAACACCTGTATTTCTAGATGTTAATAAATAAATACGCATTGGGTGTGGTACATTCTATTATGAGCCACACGAATATGGGAGCAGTGTTCATGGTCATGAGTAAAACAAATGACCAAAGAATAATACCATGAATTATTAAATATATGCCAAAATTCTCAGTGGATTTATGATCTTGTAATTCAAATTCTGTCTTTTGTTAGCTGTCTGTAATGCATAGATCTGACCCATGGATTTCAGGTTGACTGAATGCCTCTATAAAATTCCCTTTTTTCCTGGGCCCAGGCAGTCAGTGTGTCTCTGACAATGGCAGCTTTTGTTTAATTTTTCCTCCTTCTAGTTTTTTTTCTACACACTATTCCTCAAAGCCAGCCATAGCCCAAGCCATCACGTTGTCTGGCTTTTTACTGCAAATTGGTCCCATTTGTTGGATGACTCAGGAAGAAGCTACTATTTCAGTCCTGGACAAGGGGGAGGAGTTGAGAAGAAGAGAGTGACCCTGCCCACTAGGGAAGGTGGGTGGTATGTTTTCAGCCCCTTCCACTTACCTGTACTTCTTTGGAGTTATGTGATGTCAGCCCAGCCTAACCCGAAATACAACTGCTTCTTCCCTTACTTCATGGATTGTTACTGAAGACCACGTAATAGCATGCACTGGTCTCTGGGATAGTATAAAATCATGGGGAGGAGATACCTGGAAAGATCTCTGCCCTTATAGAATTTATGTCATACATAATCCCAAATGCCAGCTACTTTCTACATGGCCTAGTCTGTCCTGGAGTAAAATATCCCTATCAGAGTCTCATATAGAAGATGAAAATTTAAAATATAACTTTCCCCAAATAGAGGTAGATGTACCAGATATCATAACCCTGTGACAAAGACTGCCTCAATTCCAAAATATAAGGAAACTACCTGGACTTTGAAAGTGAAATTGAAATTTTAACTTGCCTAAGGTATTACCATACTGCTACTTGGCACTTGGCCTGACATTAGAGAATGTTAAACAGGTATGAAAATTAAACTCCTCAAGGATATATAGAGAGTACAAATTCTACTATTTTAATCCTCCTTTGATGCAAGTGAAAAAATTTAGCCAGTAGCCTGCTACACAAACTGATATTTATTTTCCTTGTTAACAGTGAGACCGTGATTAGAATGCAAGACAAACTGTGCCTTTTAAGTCTCACTCACCAGGTCTGCAGTACGACTGCTGCCTTTGAGGGCTACAAGTCCCTCTTCAGCCAAATGTTGCCCTTAGAAACATTGCCCTTCACTCAGGAAGCAGACTTTTAAGAAATGATAGTTTTGACAGTAAAAAAAAAAAATCTTCTATTTGATCTATTACTGGAAGGTTCCAGACTAACTTTTAAAGTGCCAGACTTCCTCAAAGATTGTGTATCTCATTTGCAGAAAAAGAGTTGGACCGAGGACGGATGAGATTTTCCAGCTTCAGAGATTGTGCAGT
>NW_007727509.1:346248-352271 GCF_000696425.1 Galeopterus variegatus
GAGCGGGGGCAACACCGAGGGTTGCAATCCCGTAGCCGGTCCCGGTCCGGTACGGGCGCAACACTGAGGGTTGCGATCCGTTGCCGGTCACGGAAAAAAAAAAAAAAGTGCCAGACTTCCTCAAAGATTGTGTATCTCATTTGCAGAAAAAGAGTTGGACCGAGGACGGATGAGATTTTCCAGCTTCAGAGATTGTGCAGTACATCCTGGTTACTGAGTGGGCCACCTGCCGTTTTTCCGAAATTGTGGCCCTTATACCAGGCCTCTCAGAATACACAGAGCTACTGATGCACAATACATATCCTAAATAACAAAGAAGATGCCACCAGGTCTTATCACTGGTGGACAAGATGCTGAGTTAAATTAGCTCAAAATACCTTTGTTCTGCATTCCCCAATATAATTTAATTGATGTAGTCCATGTATTTTTAGATTATAAAGTGTTAATTATGAAAGCATGAAATATTTTGCACTGCCATGAATAGAAAACCATGACAGTAAACAGTTAAAGAGATGAGCAAGGAAAAATTCACACATTCATTCTCAGAAATCTTATAACCTAATGAGATTTAAACATTTATGGTAATCTATATGTATAGTGAGATTATTACATTCATGAGCAGGAAACCTGTACTGTTTGCAGTTTAGACAAAGAGAAAAGAGGCAGGACGTAGACAAGCACTTGTGGCCTTGCACTGTTGTTGCTTCAAACACCCCCAAAGATGCAGCCACAATAACCTACACAACACCCTTGACAATTCCACCTGGCTTGTCTCCCCCCAGAAATAATAACAGCTCATGGTAGAAGAGTTGCTTCATGACTATGAAGCAGATCTATGAAAGGGAGAAGTTTTTCCACTTTGGATAATAATATGTATATTCATCTAGGCACTTATAGGAAGTATATCTAAGTATGGCTTTGGGAAAAAAAGGATGTTTTGTTTTAAGAGTAGCCACTATCTGTAAGGAGAACAACCAGAAATTGACCAAGGCCTCAAGGGAGAAGTGATCTACAAATTGAAAAGAATTTAGATTTAATTTCTGGGGCCCAAAAAACGATACCCTAAAACAAAGGTCTCAGAAACAGCCTCAAAAATAGAATTTTTCTCTGACCTTCTCCTGCCCTCCTGTTTCTCAGTTTCTTTCTCCCTGCGGCAAGCCACAGAAACTAGAATCCCTCTTCCCTAAGGCAGGTCATAGATATAGTCATAGTCTAATGTTCTCCCCCAACTTTCTGTCTTGGAACTGGCCATAAAGAAATTCTCTGACCTACGTTGTTTGGTTATAGGTCATAAGAGCTCCCTTCCATAAAGCATCCTGCCCCATACCCTAGAGAAATGAATACAGAGAGAGGGAATGCACGCGGGAAGACCAAGAGGAATCTGAACAGATAGACCTTGTTGGGTTTTTCCACTTGGTCTGTTAGTACTAGATCTTATATTTCTTGTCCAGTCACATTTCTACATGGTTGTGCCTGCTTCGTAGAACCTAAGCATAAATATGGACAATTTTCCCTGCATCTTTGGGTCTTCATTCTGAAGGCTTCCATGTCACATATAATAAAATTTTGTATGCGTTTGCTTCACGTTAATCTGTGTCTATCAGGTGATTTCTCAAAGAGCCTTCGTGGGGTTGAAGGGGATATCTCCCCTTGGCCCCTATACTTCAATTTCAACTTTAATTAAAGATGAGCTAAAAGTGCTTTGCTTCATTTAGGGAAATTAAAATTATTGGGATTAGTCATTTGCTAGTAAGAATGAAATCATTCACTTTCTAATATACATTAAATTAATGGCTTAGAAGTATCCTGAGCAACTTATCACACTGGGAAAGGTACCTCCATGACTCAGCCATGGGTTAAAAAATTTTTTAAAAGAAAATTACCCTCATTATCATTCCCCCCAAAAGAATTAAATAGTAATAAAATATAACATTGTTCATTATTTGAAACTCCCTTGTGGCCGTTGGACTTTATACTCTCTTGGACTATCTAGCTAGTAAAAGCTTAATCTTGTTTAGATTAAGGGCATCGAGCTAATGTTGACATGAAGAATCTCCAAACTTGGTATGAGTATTTATAGTCAAGTCAAGGGGTCTCTGGAGACATGAGGAAAGGCAGAATTCTCAAAATGAATGTGGCTGCAATTGGCAGATGTGGGGCTTTAGTCTCAGTTCCTCCCCTTCCCTACAGCAACATGAATAGCACCCCACACACATGTACACATCAAGATTTTCATGGAAACCTAAAGACCCTGAGGAGTCAGGCAGAAAAATGAGCTAACATACATCCCATGACTATGATTAAATTCCACCCAGAGAGTTGTATCTGAGACATCCAGACTCAAAAAAAAAAAAAAGGCTGTCTCTTGCAAGCCATCCAAAAGAGTCACTCAGTGACTTGAGGTTGATGGTGACAGACAAGCTGACAGAAAGGTTTTTACCACATCCGACTTTGCAGTTAATCAGACCTCTTTCCAGCCTTCACAATTATTTTAGCAACGGAAGCAATTAAGACAAAAACAGCCTTCATTTGCAGAGGATTTTAAACCACACCAGCTGCCACATCAGAAGGTCAAAAATACCTATATTGTTCTATTTATCCAGCCACATTTCAAAAAGGGAATTAAAAGGATTATATGGCTTTTGCTTTTTCTTTTTTTAAAGAATCCTAGTACATTAAAACAAACATTTTTTTCCCCCAAACAAAAAATTTTCTTCTACCTAAGTTGAAAAATAACACAGGATGTTCTTCTAGGTGATAAACTTAACAAAAAACAGATATGAATAGAAGCATTTCTGTTGTGCAAATTAGGCAAGATGTGTGCATACATAAATAGGCATACCTGATTTATGAATATACCAAACTATAAACATAACACATTAGTGCCAGCCTGAAGCACAAAGGTAACACAATTTTATGATCTCAAAATCCTAATTAGCATAAAAGGTAAAACATTGTAATCAAATATTATTGATTAACACAAAGCCAGATGTGTTGTATGGGCTTGGTAATTAACTAAGTAAACTACAGGTGTTTAAAATTCATAGATTACAAATGAAAGGTACACTTATTTTTTTAAAATATCATATGTAGGCAAATCTTAGTATATTCAGGTGCAGCAATAATATATAATATCTGCAAATGAATATTATACTGTCACAAATAATTAATACTTGTGGCATGACTGGCATGAAATGCTTTCAATATCCAAGTCCTTTGAAGCTTTTAGAAAGCTGTTTTCACAGGAAGATCCCTGATGCTGCCTTATGGACCTGACAAACTTCAAACATAGAAAAGACAGTCTAAAGGAAGGCAGGGCTAGTGAAAGAATAACTAAAAAAGTAAGCACAGGTAGGAGAAGGGGAGCTTGACACTGAAAAGAAAAACAAAAGTTTTCCTACAAATTGCAGATGTTTGCTAACTTTTCATGTTGCTTCCCCTTCACCCCTTCAAGCTGGTCCTGCAGCAAAAGTGAGCTTCATTCATGTCATTTGTTCCTATACGACTAACGATTTCTTCTGAGTCATTATTAGGTAACTGGGAGTTTTTGTTTGGTTCCTTTCAGCAGAATCAAATAGCATAAACAAGCTAATTTTAAAATGAGCCATCCACTATAGTTCTTTCCCTCGTAGTGTTGCACTCTGTCTCAGTTATTTTAATCATACATGAGAAAGATTGCTGATTCTCTCTACACTTATTTTTCTTAAGATGTATTTGATAAGACTCATGCCAATTCCAAAAGGAATGAAATGGGGAAGTAAAAATCTTAAAAATTCTGTAATACCAACTTTCAAAACAAAGAAATTTTCCAACACCACATAAATTCTAGTTTCAGCAACACACTCCCCCCTCCCCCCCAAATAATACTCACTGTCACTATTACAACCTTCATCACCACAGATCAGTCCTGTCTTTCTTAGCACCCCATAGAAATGGAATCATATAGTGTGTACTCTATTGGTCTGACCCCTTCACCAATGTCACATGTATGAGATTCAGTCATGTCCTTCTGTTTCTGCAGTTCATTCTTTTTCATTGCTCTGTGATTTCCATTATATGAATATACCACTTTTATTTAACTATTCTACTGTTTATAGACATTTTGACCACTTTCAGGTTTGAGCTTTTACAAGCTGCTAAGAACATTCTTGTACAGGTCTTTGGTAGACATAGCCACTTATTTCTCCTGTCTGCATGCCCAGAAGTAGGACCACTAGGTCATAAGGCATACACATATCTAGCTCTAGTGGGAATACAAAACTTTTTCCAAATTGGCTGCAAAAATTCATTCTCCCACAGTTGTGGAACAGAGAAGCAATCAGCACTCAGAGGGCTGGAGAATTAGGTAATTTATTACACCAGAGAGCTCCAATGGGCTAGCACTCCAAGCTCTGAGCCTCAAGTTGGCTGCAAAAATTCATTCTCCCACAGTTGTGGAACAGAGAAGCAATCAGCACTCAGAGGGCTGGAGAGTTAGGTAATTTATTACACCAGAGAGCTCCAATGGGCTAGCACTCCAAGCTCTGAGCCTCAAGTTTAGGTCTTGCAGGGTTTATATAGGTGGACTCTTCAGGGTTCTATTAAGTTCTGTTCTCTCAGCATTCATGTAGCCAGTATAGTGGCCATTGAGATAAGCAAGCACATTCACAAAGGGGGGAGTAGAACAGCTGATTATCAGTAAAGCTGATACAATAAGTAGGTTCTACTCTAAAGGCAAAACAAGCTGCTGAAAGAATTAATTTTGAATTTTCCCTACACCACTAGCAATAGAAGAGGCACTACAATAGATGAGCAGTTTCTTTCTGTTATTTTATGTTTTCTCAATTACTAAATGAGATTGTGCCTCAAAAATCCAACAGTTAAGTTCATTCAGTCATTTGATTTTTTAAAAAGTTAAGTTATTATTGTGAGTCTGGCACTTGGAAAGCAATGAAGATTATAACTGGTTTCTAAGCTGATCAGATGAGTCAGAACATTGATTATGAGAGAAATAATGTGTGATCCCCACTCATATAAAAAAATGCAATTATGTGAAAGAACTGGCTATTTGGGAACACATAGAAGGGTTATATTGCCCAGATGAAAGGGCTTGAAATGGCTTTGCAGAGCAAGTGATTCTCTGCTAAAACCTAAAAATAAATAGAGGTTAGCCAGATAACTGGGATTAGGAGGGGTTGATTGTAGAAATAGAGGAAGGAGATGAAGGGAAGAGTGAAAGACAATATTCTACGAAGGTAGAACAGAGAAGACTGACAGTTTAGAGAAAACAGTTCATTTGGGGAAAGGAAGAAGTTCAGTATGATTAGAAAATGGAGTGTGAATGGAGGAAAACCAAGTCTCAAGAGGTGGTTAGAAGGAAGGTGAATAAAGACCTGTTAAGCTATGCCAGGGAGTTTATCTTTTATCTTCTGGTAATAGGAAGGCATTGAAGTGTTTTATGCAACTAACTGGCATCAACACATTAAGGTTTAAAAAACATTATTCTGGTTGTAATAAAGAAAATAAATTGGAGGACAGCAAGAGAAGATGACAGGAGTTAAGAGGCAATTCGAATGAAGAGAACCACAAGCAGAATAAAGACCCACCTCCCACACCCCCAAAAAAAGGAAAGAAAAGAAAATACACCTAGGCATATCATATTCAAACAACAGAAAATCAAAGATTAAAAAAAAAATTCTGAAAGAATCCCGAGGGAAAGAAACATTTACCTGTAGAGAAGCAAAAATCAGAATTACACCCAACTTCTCAGAAATCAAGCAAGCAATAAGAGAGTAGAGTGAGTATTAAACATGTCAGAAAAAAAAAAAAAACAACCAACCAACCTGGAGTTTTATACCCTGCAAAATTATCCTTTAAAAGTGAAGGAGAAGTGAAGACTTTCTCAGCAAATGAAAATTGATGGAATTTGTTTCCAGTAAACTGTCTTGCAAGATATATGAAAGTTCTTTAGAGAGAAGGAAAATGTCATAAGTCAGAAACTCAGATCTACATTTTAAAAAGGATGAGAATCAGAGAAGAAATAA
>NW_007727509.1:353482-363374 GCF_000696425.1 Galeopterus variegatus
GTTGCGATCCGTTGCCGGACATGGAAAAAGACAAAAGACAAAAAAAATAAAAAATAAAAAAAGAAAACAGTAACAAATAAGGAAGATATTAATTCAACTATATGAATATTCACTTTGAACATCAATGGTCTACGTGTACCAATTAAAAGATGAAAATTGTCAGAATGGATTAAAAAATAAGGCTGAACTATATCGTGTCTACAAAAACTAACTTTAAGTAGAAAGACACATTAGATTAAAAGTACATAAATGAAAGAAGATATACCATGCTAACACTGATCGAAAGAAAGTGGGAGTAGCTTCATAGGAAGGAAAGTTATTAGGGATAAAGTGGGGCATTACATAAGAGGGGTCAGTTCTCTCAGAAGATTTAACAATTCTTCATGTGTATGCACCTAACAAGAGAATATCAAAATACATGAGGCAATATCTGGTAGAACTGCAAGGAGAAACAAATGAACCCACTATTATAGCTGGAGACTTTAACATCCCCATCCATAAATGAGCAGATTGAGCAAGCAGAAAANAAGGAGAAACAAATGAACCCACTATTATAGCTGGAGACTTTAACATCCCCATCCATAAATGAGCAGATTGAGCAAGCAGAAAAGTATTAAAAACATATTTAATGATAAGCGCCATCAATCAAATGGATATAATGGACATCTGTAGATAACTTTATCTTACAACAGCAGAATACACATTCTTCTCAAGCTCATGTAGAACTCATCAAGATAGACCACATTCTTGGCCATGAAATGTACCTTAACAAATCTGAAATGCTAGAAATTATACAATGTCTGCTCTTAGACTGCAATGGAAGTAAACTAGAAATCAATAACAGAACAATAGCTAGAAAATTCCAAAATACATGCAGATTAAACAACATACATCTAAATAACACATGAAGCAGAGAAGAAATTTAAAATATTTTGAGCAAAATGAAAATGAAAGTACAACTTATCAAAATATGTGGGATGCAGTAAAAACAGCACTTTAAATTTTTGTAGCATTGAATTTATATATAAGAAAAGAAGAAAGATAACCTAAGCTTGCACCTTAGAAACCTAGAGAAAGAAGAGCAAAGTAAATCTAAAATAAGCAGAAGAAAAGAAATAGTAAAAACTAAAGCATAAATCAATGAAATTGAACATAAGAATTCGATAGAGAAAATTAGTGAAGCCAAAAGCTGTTTCTTTGAAAGATCAGTAAAATTGATATGCCTCTAACCAGGCTATGAAAAAAAGAGAGAGGATATAAGTTGCAAATATCAGAAATGAAAGAGGGAGCATTATTAAAGATCCAATCACATTAAAAGGATAATAAAGGGGCCGGCCCGGTGGCGCACTGCTATAGTGCGCCACTTGGGAAGCGCGGCAGCGCTCCCGCCGAGGGTTCGGATCCCACATACAGACCGGCCGCTCACTGGCTGAGCGAGGTGCGGGGGCAACACTGAGGGTTGCGATCCCGTTGCTGGTCCCGATCCGGTACAGGTGTGACACTGAGGGTTGCGATCCATTGCCGGTCACAAAAAAAGACAAAAAAAGGGAAAAAAAAAAAAAAAGGATAATAAAGATATACTGTGAATAATTTTATGCCCCCAAATTATATAAGCTAGATGAAATTGACCAAAATCCTTAAAAGACACAAACTGCCAAATCTCACAGAAGAAGAAATATACCATTTGAACAGGCCCATATCTATGAAGAAAATTAAATCAATAATTAATAACCATCTTAAACAGAAAGCATCAGACCCAGATGTGTTCACAGGTGAATTCTATCAAACATTTAAGAAAGAAATTATGCCACTTTCCTACACTCTCTTTAGGTAGAAGCAGAAGCAATCCTTTCTAACTCATTACATACGGCCAGCATTTCCCTAAAACCAAAACTAGATAAAGACATTACAAGAAGACTACAAACCAATATCTCTCATAAACATATATGCAAAAGTCTTCAACAAAATATTAGCAAATAGAATTCAGCAATGTGTAAAAAGAATTAAACACCATGACCAAATGGGATTTATTCCATTTATATGAGGATGGTTCAACATTTGAAAGTCAGTTAATGTAATGAACCACATCAGCAAGCTAAAGAAGAAAAATCACATGGTCATATCGATAGATGTAGAAAGAGCATTTGATAAAATCCAATACCTCGTCAGGTAAATATTCTCAGCAAATGAGGAATAAAGGGGAACTTCTTCAACCTGATAAAAATATTTACAAAAACCCTGCAGTTAACATCATACTCAATGGTACAAAACTGGAAGCTTTCCCATGAAGATCAGAAACAAGGCAAGAATATCCCATTCACCACTCTTTTTCAAAATCATACTGGAAGTCCTCAATGATCCAATAAGACAACAAAAGGGAATAAAAGGCATAATGACCAGGAAGGAAAAAATAAAACTGTCTTTGTTCACAGATGGCATGATCATCTATGTAGAAAATCTGAAAGTATAAAAAAAAATTTCTCAAACTAATAAGCAATTAAAGCAAGGTTGCAGGATACAAGGTTAACATACAAAAGTCAACCACTTTCTGATATACTGTACCAGCAATGAACAAATGAAATTTGAAGTTAATACCATTTACATTAGCAGCCTCCAAAAACGAAATGCTTAGGTATAAATCTCACAAAATATGAACAATTTTTAGAGGAAAACTACAAAGCTCCGAGGAAAGAAATCGAAGAGCTAAATAAATGGAGGGATATTCTGTTAATGGATAGGAAGACTCAATATTATCAAACTGTCAGTCCTTTTCAAGTTAATCTATGTATTCAACGAAATCCCAATCAAAATCCCAGCAAGATATTCTGTGGATATTGACAAACCGTTTTTATAGTTTGAATGGAGAGTCAAAGACATGAAAAAGTCAACACAATGTTGAAGGAGAAGAACAAAGCTGCAGAACTACCAGACTTCAAGACTTACTGTAAAGCTACAGTAATCAAGACAGTGTGGAACTGGCAAAGGAGTATAGACACACAGATCAGTGGGACAGACTAGAGAGTGCAGAGCTATATAAATATAGTCAACTTGTCTGTGACAAGGGAGCAAAGACAATACAATGGAGCCAAGATATTTTTTTCAGTAAGTGGTCCTGGAATAACTGAGCATTCACATGCAGAAAACTTAAATCTAGACACAAACCTTATGCCCTTTACAAAAATTACCTCAAAATAGATCTAAAATCTAAAACACAAAACTATAAAATTCCTGGAAGGTAACATATGAGAAATTCTAGGTGACCTTGAGTTTGGCAATGACATCTTAGATACAATACCAAAGGCACAATCCATGAAAGAGCAAATTGATCAGCTGGATTTCAATAAAATTAAAAACTTATGCTCTGCAAAAGACATTGTCAAGAAAATGACAAGCCGCAGCCCGCAAAAAAATATTTGGAAAATACATATTTGATGAAAGACTGTGTTTTAGTCTGTTTTGTGTTGCTATAACAGAAATACCTGAGACTGGGTAATTTATAAAGAACAGAGGTTTATTTGGCTTACGATTCTGGGACAGCTGCATCTGGTGTGGGCCTCAGGCTGCGTCTACTCATGGCGGAAAGTAATCAAGACAGTGTGGAACTGGCAAAGGAGTATAGACACACAGATCAGTGGGACAGACTAGAGAGTGCAGAGCTATATAAATATAGTCAACTTGTCTGTGACAAGGGAGCAAAGGCAATACAATGGAGCCAAGATATTTTATTTGGCTTACGATTCTGGGACAGCTGCATCTGGTGTGTGCCTCAGGCTGCGTCTACTCATGGCGGAAAGTAGCAGGCAGCCAGTAGGTACAAGCAGATCACATGGTGATAGAGGAAGCAAGAGAGAGAGAAAGAAAGTGCCAGGGTCTTTTCAAGCAAGGAGCTCTCTCGGGAACTAATAGAGCCAAGAAGTGACTCAATAATCCCCCCTTCCCCAGGGAGAGCATTAATCCATTCATGAGGGATCAACCCCCATTACTCAATCAGTTTCCAACACTGCCACATTGGAGATAAAATTTCCACATGAGTTTTGGAGGGGACAACACATCTAAACTCCATCATTCTGCACCTGGCCCCCCAAAACTCATGTCACTCTCATACAAAATACAATCATTCTATCCCACCAGTCCCAAAAGTCTTAGCTTGCTCCAGAGCCAACTTAAAAGTCCAAAGTCTCATCTGAGACCAAAAGCAAAAGTCCTTCCACCTGTGAACCTGAAAAACAAAACCAAATTTATCTACTGCCATCATACAGTGGTGGAACAGACATTGGGTATACATTCCAATTCCAAAAGGGAGGAATAGACCAGAAGAAAGGAAAAACAGACCCCAAACAAGTCTGAAACCCAGCAGGACAGATATTATGTCTTAAAACTCCAAAATAATCTTTGACTCCAAGTCTTGCATCCTGGGCACAATTGGGCATCTGGGCCCCCAAAGCCTCAGGAAGCCTTGCTCCCACATCTCTGCCAGGCATAGTCCATTGGGCTGCGCTGGTGCCTGCAGCTTTTCCAGGCCGGTGTTGCACGTTACCAGTGGCCCTGCAGTTCCAGGGTCCTGGAGGCAGCCCTGCTGCCTTGGATCTACTAGACATTTCCCTGGTGGGGGCTCTCTGTGGGGGAACCGACCCCACATTCCTGCTCAGCATTGATCTAGTAGATGGCCTCTGTGGTGGCTCTGCCCCTGTGGCAGGTCTCTGCCTAGGTCCCCAGGCTTTTCCATACATCTTCTGGAATCTGGATGGAGGCTGCCACACCTCCACTGCTCTCATGTCCTGCCAGCCTGCAGACTTAACACCAGGTTTCAGGCCTCTACTCTCCAGGGCTGCTGCAGGAACCACACTTGAGGCCGCTCCAGCCCGAGCAGCTGAGATGCAGGAAACAGGTTCCCGAGGGCAGCTGCGCCCCAGGTCTGTCCTCTGGGACAACTCAGTCCTTCTAGGCTTCAGGGCCTGCGATGGGTGGGGCACCCTTCCAGGCTTCTCAAATGCCTTTAGGGCATTTTCCCATTGTCCTTGTTCTTAGCATCTGGCTGCCTCACCACCAAGATAATGTCTTTAGCAACCAGTTTATCTGCTTCACCCTTGCATTGTTCACCCGCTCTTTGCTTCTTTACCGCATGGCCAGGCTGCAAATTTTCCAAACCTTTACGCTCTGCTTCCCTTTTAAATTCTGGCTTTACATCAAGATTTTGCTGCCATAAGTCAGAGTAGGCTCTTAAAAGCATCCATGCTGCTTCCTTAATGCTTTGCTGCTTAGAAATTTCTTTGGCCAAATGCTCTGGTTCACAGCTCTTAAGTTCCAGCTTCCACAAAGTCCTAGGGCATGGACACGATGCAGCCAAATTCCCTGTTAGGGTGTAGCAAGGGTTATCTTTTGTCCAATTCCCAATAAGTTCCTCATTCCTATCTGAGACCTCATCATCCCCATGGCCTTTACTGTCCACGTTTCTATCAGCATTCTGCTCACCACTACATGTAAGACATTCCAAACTTTCCCTTGTCTTTTTCTCTTCTTCTGAGTCCTCCAAACTCCTCCAACCATTGCCCATTACCCAGTACCAAAGCTGCATCCACATTTTCAAGTATCTGTTTAGCAATACCCCACTCCTTGATTTTAGTTTTATTTCCTGTTTTAGTCCGTTTTGTGTTGCTATCACAGAAATACCTGAGACTGGGTAATTTATAAAGGAAAGAGGTTTATTTGGCTTACGATTCTGGGACAGCTGCATCTGGCAGGGGCCTCAGGCTGCTTCTGAGGAAAGCGGAAAGCGGCAGGCAGCCAGCGCGTACAAGCAGATCACATGGCGATAGAGGAAGCAAGGTTCCAGGGTCTTTTTTAAGCAAGGAGCTCTCCTGGGAACTAATAGAGCTAGAACTCAGTCATTAATCCTCCCTCCCCCAGGGAGAGCATTAATCCATTCATGAGGCATCAGTCCCCATGACTCAAATCAGTTTCCAACACTGCCACATTGGAGATCAAATTTCCACATGAGTTTTGGAGGGGACAACACATCCAAACTCCATCAGACTGTTATCCAAAATACACAAAGAACTTTTAAAACTCAACAAGAAGAAAACAAACTGATTTTAAAAAGGAGCCCAAAGACCTTAGTAACACCTCAACAAAGAAGATAAACAGATGGAAACAAGCACATGAAAAGATGCTCTACATAATAGGTCATCACAGAAATACAAACTAAAAAAAGAATGAGATAACACTAGACACATATTAGAATGGCCAAAATCCAGAACACTCACAACACTAATGCTGGGAAGGATATGGAGTAACAGGAATTCTAATTTATTATGGGCAGGAATGCAAAATGGTACAGCCACTTCAGAAGGCAGTTTGACAGTCATGCTCCTTAGTATTTACACTGATGATTTGAAAACTTATGTCCACACAAAAACCTGCACATGAATGTTTAGCAGCTAAACATAGCAGCTCTATCCATAATTACCAAAACCAGGAAGCAACTAAAATTTTCCTCAGTAGGTGAATGGATAAGTGTTGTACAAACAAATAATGAAATATTATTTAGGATTACAAAGAAATGAGCTATCAAGCCACACAAAGACATGGAGGAAACGTTAAGTATGTATTACTTAGTGAAAGGAGCCGAGCTGAAAAGACAACATACTGTGTGATTCCAACTAGATGACATCCTGAAAAAGGCAAAAGTCTGGACACAGTGAAAAGATCAGTGGTTGCCAGGGGCTGGGGGAAAGAAAAATCGATTAGGAGAGCACACAGGATTTTTAGGGCAGTGAAACTACTCTGTATGACTCTGTAGTGGTGGTTAAATGTCATTATACACTTTCCAAACCCATAGAATGTACAACACAAAGACTGAACCCTAGTGTAAACTATGCACTCTGGGTGATAATGATGTGTTGATGGAGGTTCACCAGTTGCAACAAATGTGGCATTCTGGTGGGGGACGTCCCTAGGCAGGAATAGGGGGTATATGGAACCCCCTCCGTACCTTCTGCTCAGTTTTGCTGTGAACTTAAAATTACTCTAAGAAGTAAAGTATATTTAAGAAAATGTGTATATATATATATAGTACTGTTGTTCAACTTTTTAATCTTTATATAACTAAAGTCACCCAATATTTATTTTTTCCACAACTTGATTCTGTTTGTCAACACTGTGTTTGAGAGCTCCATCTCTTTTGATATATGCAGCCCTGCTTAATCTATTTCAACTTCAAATAGCATTTGTTTGCACTAATATGAATTTATTAATTTTTGATAGACATTTAGGTTGCCTCCAAGTTTTGCTATTGCAAAATATGCTGCTATGAACACTCATACATGTACTGGCTTAGATGTAACAAAGCAGGGATAAATGCAGAGGAGTAAATTGCAGAATCATAATGCATGCTCATTTTAAGCTGCTAGATGTTATCACATTGCTCTGTTTAAGACTGGCCATAGCCCTGTACACGAGTGACCAATATGCCACACTTGGACAATAACAAGTAATAGCAACCTTGATCACTTACTGAGGTGGTGTTAATTTTATTAGATTTTTAAAGAACCAACTTTGTGCTCTGTTGATTCTTTCTATTATGTCTTTGATATTTTTTTATTAATTTCTGCTCTTATATATACTTCCAATGCCCTGATTGTACTCTTTTTAAATAGTTCTCATCTTCTAACACAAAATAATTTATTTTTTGTTGTATTTATATTCTATCTTGCCCTACGAGAACCTGACTACACTACAGCAGGAGTTTTGTATGTTTTGTTCATGGATTAATTCCAGACCACAGAACAGATTAGGGACATAACAAGTATATGTTAATTATATCTGTTAATCTTTTCTTTTAATATCATTAGTCTTCTTTAAAAATTTTTAAACTGGGTTCTCAGCTCATTAATTTCAGCCTTTCTTCTTATCTATTATAAACATTTAATGCTATGAGCTTTTCCCTAAATATAATTTATGTGCACTTCACAAGTTCTTAAATGTAGTATTATTATTATTATTATTAATATCATATTATTATTCTGTAAGTATTACTCTGCATGAAAAAGATATCTGTGTTATATATAGTGCTAAATGAATTAACCATTAACTTAATTGCTTTAAAACCATTTGCTGATACTTATAAGAATCAAATAATTTCATTTGAATTTGAAAATTGTATTTTATAAAAAAAAAAATTCCACTTCTTCTATATTTATTGCCTCACACTGTTCAGTAGTATAGAGCTTCCTCATCAATTCAGTTATCTTAATATGGAATTTCTACTGAAAAGTCTAAATAAATGCTTCTTTTCCCCTAATTACTCATTTTTTAAAGTAAGGTGTTATTTTAATAACTGCTTTAACTATCAGCAAATGAGGTTTCCTGCCTTTCTTTTTGAGTATTATGAAATCATAGATTTTCATTGATTCAATGTGTTTTGGTCTTCTTCAAACATTCTTGTGGATACTCAAATTATTACAACTTTGGCCGATGACAGAGCCTTCATAGTGGCATCCTTTTAACATAACCCATGGCTGTTTGAAAATATTCTTTCTTTCTAGCACAAAAATGTATCCTACACTCTCCTTGTTCCTCCCTTGTACCACACCTAGATTTGGTAATTCTCCAGGGAGGAGCTGATTTACTAAAATACCTATGTACCAATGACAAATTTCCATATTTACTTATTTAAAAAATGTTTATAAATCTAATAGCACATTGCATATGATGGTTTTTAAGGATATCTGAGAAGTTTTAATTAATTAACTAATATTTTATACTCAGGGTAGGCACAATAATGGCCCTCCAAAAAATTCCCCAAACCTATAAATATATTACTTTTAAAAAGGACTTTGCAAATGTTCTTGAATTATGGACCTCAAGATGGGGAGATTGTGTTGGATTACCTGAGGGCGCCCTGTCTAGTCACAGGTACTTATGGACTTGCACTTCACAAGTTGCTTGCACTTCACAAGTTCTTGCCCTACGAGAATCTGGCTACACTAGGGCAGTGTATAAAAGGGAGGCAGAAGAAGATGTGACCATCAAAGCAGAGGGTCAGAGGGAGAAAAAAAGTTTTTGAAGATGCTACACTACTAGCTTTGAAGATGGAAAAAAGGAGAATAAGCCAAGGAATACAGGCAGCCTCTAGAAAACTAAAAAGGTGAGAAAATAGATTCTGTCCTATAGACTCCAGAAAGAACGTAGCCCTGCAGAAACCTTAATTTTCAGATAGATATATGACCTCCAGAATGTAAGATATTAAATGTGTGGTTTTAAGCCACTAAATTTGTGGTAATTTGTTATAGCAGCAACACAAAACTAACAAAATTATGTCAGTGTTTTAAGAAATATTTAATTTATACCTGTTAAAAAAATTACTCAATAATATTTTTAAAACCAGTAAGAACCATCATGATAAGTATAGGGACCACTGCAATGGGATTTGCAATGGGGGGGAGAGATTGGGCTCAACTCCAAATATAGCATGGAGGAAGTGGGAATTTATAGCCAAGTAGCAGTGTAGGGGTCGGTAGGTGGAAAATTATCAAGAGGAAACATCAGGGTTAAGGGGGATTCTAGCTAAATTGACCTAACGGGATTCTTGCTGAAGACAGGCCCAGGCCAGGGTGATCAGACCACCTGGGGGATGGAAGAGAATGAGGAACCTGTTCAGATATTAAGGGTGGTGGGTTCCTGCTAAACTGACTTAGCAGGGTTCTTACTAAAACTGGATTTTAAAAGGAAACACACAGATGGGCCTAGAAGGTGGTTCAGGAGACTGACTACGGGTTGGTCGAGCAGAGAATCTTTTTTATAACCAGCCCAAGTCACTTCATACAAGGAAAAAAGGGCTCCAGACAGCAATACTTCATATGAACCATCTTAGTATCATCACTCTCATCAAATA
>NW_007727509.1:363384-391055 GCF_000696425.1 Galeopterus variegatus
AAGGGCTCCAGACAGCAATACTTCATATGAACCATCTTAGTATCATCACTCTCATCAAATAAAAAATATTATCAGCTTTCAGCCTGTTCTACCAGTCCTAGACATTTCCCTTCTCTTGGCTTTCATTCCCACTGTCTTTGTTTCCCTTTTATATCACTGGCTGCCTCTTCTCAGTCTTTTTTGCCTGCTCCCCTCATCTATCCAGCTTTTCAATACTGGGTTTACTCGAGGCTTTGTCCTGTCTGCTTTGCCTCCCTACGTGATCTTCCCATTCCCGTGGCTTTAAATTCCAACTATATGCCGAAGACTCCCAAGACTGTATTTTTCCTTTGAGCTCCAAATTCATATACAACTTGATAATTCATCTGAATGTCTGTGAGACATTGCAAGCTTAAGAGACTACTTTAATTCTAGATTTACCTACCCCCAACACTATCTCTTCTCTAGTCTTCCTCATCTTATAAAATAGCTCCACTATCCTCCTAGTTCCTCAAGCAGAAACTGAAGCATCATTCTTCACTTATCTTTTCTTCTCATCACCACATGCTATTCTGCTTCTAAAATATAACTCAACCTCTATTCTTCCCCTCTCTACAGCTGCCACCTCTGTCCAAGTCACCTTAACTACTACAATAACCACCTAACTGGCTTCCTCTTTTGCCCCAGTCAAATAAATCCATTCTTATACAATTCTCAGAATGATTTTTTTTTTTAAAAAATGCAAAGCATGTGCTATCAGTATTTGGCTTCCCACTGGACTTTGAATAAAATCCAGACTTGTTATTTTTTAGCATAGATTGTGCTGTGGATTGAATGCCCCCCCCAACTCGCTGAAGCTTAAATTGTGTCCCCAAAAGTTCCAATTATTGGAAACTTGGCCCCCACTGTGACAGTGTTGAGAGGGTGGGAGGTCCTATAATGGTAAATGAAAGGTGGGGCCTTGAAGAGGTGATTAGATTTCAGGACCATGCCATAGTGAATTGATTAATAACTGTGGTCAGGGAAATGGCTCTGAGTGCTTTAAAAGGAGAGCATGTGAGAGTCTCTCTCTCTCCTTCTGCTCTGCCATTATCTGTCATGAGACCCCTTCATTGATATCAAAATACAACCAAAGAAGACCCTCACCGGATGTGTTCCCTGGACTTTGGACTTCCCAGCCTCCAAGACTGTAAGCAATAAATTTTGTTTTCTTTCACATCACCCAGTTCCAGGTATTTCATTATAAGTAACAGAAACGAACTAATACAGCTTATCTCCTGAACTCTTCAACCTCCTTCTAAGCCAAACATCCTCATGCCATCTTCCCTCTGTCTATATGGGCCTTCTCTCAGTTCCTGGAATGTTTAAATCCCTTTGCTGTCTCAGGGTCTTTGCACTTTAAATTCTGTTTGCTTGAAGCATTCTTTCCTCAGATTTTCACATGTTTAGTTACTTCTAGTCCAAAAGGTCTTAGCTCAAATATCTATCTGAGAAGTCTTCCCTGACCACTTTATATACAGTAATTCAATTCTTCACCCCAGTCATTCTCCATTACATTACTTTCTATATATTACTTTTGTGATATATATATATTACTATATAAATATACAATGTATAATTATTTTTGCCTACTTATTTGTTTGCTTTATTACCCATCTTTTTCACTAGAAAACACATTCCATGAGAGCAGGGATAAGACTCTTATCTTCACCCTTAAATCCCAATGCGTAGCTCATATTAGAAACTCCATAAGTAGCTGTTGAATGGATGGATAAGGCTTTGTTGCTTCCTGAAGTCATCTAGTCTAGGGAATTACACTTCAGAATGAAGACAAGAGACTTGATTACTTTTAGATCTGTCTCTGGCCTGTGATCAATGGCAAAGAATTGAAAAGCCCCAGCAATACCTAGTTGTAAAGATTAAAATTAGGAGATCAAAATGATCAATGGCCAATCCTCAGTTTGCAGACTGCTCTTTGTATTCAACACCAAGGCACAGGCCTGAATGATTATGACTTGCTGATGGCTTGCAGAAAGAATTCTCTAAGAAAGCAAAAGCAACTGACAGATACTTCCCAATGGAAGCATGACTACCTTTGAAGCTTATCTGTAAGAGCTACTTTTAATATAGGAAAATAACATATACTTTTTAATATATTTGAACTTGTGCTAAGAAAGACTTAGTATTACAGGCTCTAAACACTTAAACCTCACTACCAAAGTACTGTGTTTGCCCTTCATTACACAGATCCACAATGCTCTGAAATGTTTAGTGTTTCTGTGAAAAGAAAATAATTCAAAATATAAGACAGTTGCTTTAACTTTTCTAATTCATATTCTGAGATGAACAAGTGTTTCAAAAAAGCTTCAACTGACACGAATTCTGTTATATAAATAAATATAAGCTCAAAGCTAATGCCCTAAAATCGAACAACATCTCGCTTCTTATGTACATATGGACTTTTCTCCAAGGTCACATTTTTACTTCCAGAGGGGCTGGCTTATGAAGAAAGAAAGTGAAAAGACAAAGAAAGTAGGCAACTATATAAAAATGAATAACCCTTTGAGCTGCAACTAAAAAGAAAGAAAACCAGAATATTATTAGTAGTTGGAAGTCCATTTCTAGTAATAGAAAGTATTAGCTAAAGTTAAATTAGACACATTCCAAAAAAGCAGATAATTAAAAGAACAAAGAAGAGTGAGACTAGCTCCTCAATTAATGAGAAATTGTATAGTGGTATATACTATAAAGAAGTGACTACTAAACATTTTTAGTAAGTGAGCTGATTCCAATATTGTGGCTATACTCACTGTGAATGAAACGGGGCCAGGCATGTCCACTCACACAGTTAATGCACAACATTTCAAAGAACTGTGGGAAAAAAAATTTTTTTTAATTCAAGTATTTGAAGAAAATGGGAAGAAGTTTGGAATTCACATTAATGAGATAAAAGAACTCAAACATTTAATATTTACTGAATAGATACCAGGAAAAAGGCAGATATTCTGGAATAAATGTCTTTTAAGTCCAACTTTGTGAATGTGAGAAGATATATCTCACACCTGGTTCTACACGCATTGACTCTTACTCTCCTTGGCCACCCTTAAAGCCCCCATCCTACGTTCTTACTAGCTTTACTCCCAAACTTCACAGAAAAAAAAAAAAAAAGAACCTACATGAAATTCTCTCCTCTTGGTCCCCTCAATTCCTTGTAATCCAGTATTTTACTCCCAATACTCTCTTGGAATTGCATTTTGTAAAGTCCGCATTTCCCCACTAATCAGCAAATTTAATAGTCACTTTTTAGGAGGCTTTGAGTCTATGATATTAATAATTTCTTGAAATTCTCTTCTCTACTGGCCTTGAAGTAGTTCAGAACATAGCACTCCAAAATATGCCACTCTGGAATATTGATTGTTTTGAGTTAAAGAGAAGAAAGAGAGAGAGAAAGAGAGAAAGAAATAAAGGAAGGAAGCCTTTTCCTATTTTCACAATTTACTACCCTTTGTCCAAATCAGTAAATAAGCCATCAACTCTAATTTCTTCTTTGGGTCTTCATTTCCTTTGAGGGCTCCATGTCATGTAAAACAGATATTAAATAAATTTTTGTGCTTTTATTTCCTGTTAATGTGTCTAACATCAATTTAATTCTCAGGCCTAGCTGAAAACCCTAAAAGGACAGAGGTAAAATTGTTCCTCCCCGGGCTGGCCCAGTGGCGCACTGCGCTAGTGCGCCACTTGGGAAGCGCGGCAGCGCTCCCACCGAGGGTTTGGATCCCATAAATATGCCACTCTGGAATATTGATTGTTTTGAGTTAAAGAGAAGAAAGAGAGAGAGAAAGAGAGAAAGAAATAAAGGAAGGAAGCCTTTTCCTATTTTCACAATTTACTACCCTTTGTCCAAATCAGTAAATAAGCCA
Source organism: Galeopterus variegatus (assembly GCF_000696425.1). Taxonomy (NCBI): domain Eukaryota; kingdom Metazoa; phylum Chordata; class Mammalia; order Dermoptera; family Cynocephalidae; genus Galeopterus; species Galeopterus variegatus. The sequence continues at coordinate 367,284 of NW_007727509.1, forward strand.
TCAACTCTAATTTCTTCTTTGGGTCTTCATTTCCTTTGAGGGCTCCATGTCATGTAAAACAGATATTAAATAAATTTTTGTGCTTTTATTTCCTGTTAATGTGTCTAACATCAATTTAATTCTCAGGCCTAGCTGAAAACCCTAAAAGGACAGAGGTAAAATTGTTCCTCCCCTACAGCACTGACACACTCTCTCTCTCCAGGCTGACCTCACACCTTCCAAGCCCTACTACTTCATCTAATTTATGGGGTTTTTTTCTTCTCTCTCCACTTTCTTCTTTTTTTCTTTTCTTAGTTTACTTTAGTTTAGTTTTGTTGTTGTTGTTTTTGCAGCTGGCCTATAAGGGGATCAGAACCTTTGGCATTGGTGGTTTTCTTCTTTCTTCCTCAAAAACCTGTCCCTTGGTAATCACATATGTAAGACAAATAATTTTCTCTTTACCCACCTGAGCTCTTAGCTTGCACCCCTCTCCACAACAAAGGACAGATTAACAGGAGAAAAACAAACAAGTTCAGTAACATGTATATCTCATATGTACATGGGAGACACCTCAGAAATGAGTTGTCCTCAAAGCTAAAAACAAAAACAAACAAACAAATAGGGTGTGGGGGAGGCCAGTTACAGAAAACTATTGGTAGATAAAGGCTAGTTAGGAAAGATAGTTATGTGGATTCCTCTGGTACCATCTGAAGCTGACTAGGGTCTAAAGTCATTTCAGGTAATCAAATTTTGTCCTTCCTGGTAGAGAGGAGGGAAGAGACATCTTTGTAAATTTATGTCCTGCTTTTAGGCAAATGGACGGAGAGCAGAGACATTTTCTTGTATCTGCTTTTTCTCAACTGCCTCAGTCCAGAATAATTCTAATGCCAAAGCAGCGTATTTTGGGGCAGGGAAGAGACATCTTTGTAAATTTATGTCCTGCTTTTAGGCAAATGGACGGAGAGCAGAGAGATTTTCTTGTATCTGCTTTTTCTCAACTGCCTCAGTCCAGAATAATTCTAATGCCAAAGCAGCGTATTTGGGGGTCAAAGCAGCGTATTTTGGGGCGGCATATCCTGCTACCCTTCACCTACACTTGCATAAATATAAATATCATTGTTTATATCTTTTTAATTCTAAAGACAATAACAAAATGTCACTTGCATCAGATGTCAACATTCTCAACTGTGATATACTTAGATCATCACATAATATTCTAAGAAGTGAAAGAGAAATGACATTTGAGCTACTCAAAATTATTTTTAAGATTACTTTGTTGATCTATGGTTTAGCATTAACCTATGTATACCAAAACTACAGATTTTTATGTGGTAACTAAAATCTTCAACAAAATAACTGATCTTCTGTATTTTTTTAACGAAAACATTATTGTACTTTTCTGAGTTGCATTTACTCTTACATGCCTTGTATAGGAAATATAGTTGTCATGTGTTAAGTTTCTTTCTTTTTTTTAAAATGTTTGAAATCAAGCACCGAAAGGATAGAAATCAAACATAAACTTAAGATAAAAACTTATAATGTAGGGATGAAAGTGGTGTGATATTTTTCCTCCCCATCATCAAGGCCACAGCTGACACTCCCATTACAAAAGATACATTAACAACAGAAAAGTATAACAGATTTATTTACTGAAAGTTTTACATGACACGTGAGCCTTCAGAAATGAAGACCCAAATATTTAAGTTAAACTGTCTATTTTTATGTTTAGGTTTTATGTAGAATAGACAGCCATGTAGAAATGTAATAGACAGAGTGGGGAACTCAGCAAGGCCTGTGTGTTTAGATTCATCTTGGCCTCTCTGTGTGGTTTGGAATGAGGGTCCTATGATCTTTCAGACAAGAAGGTCAGAGAATTTCTTTATGGCCAATTCTTACACAGAAAGCCAGGTGATTAGAGTAATATTTTTAGGTTTTATGGATGGCTGTGGGAGAGAGGAATTCTGGTTGGTTTCTATGACCTATTTGGGGGAATAGGAATTCTAGTTTCTATGGCCTGCTTTAGGGGGAAAGGGGACCAGGAGAAAAAAGAACTAGAGAAAGTCAGAAAGTGACAATGCTTCTGGGGCCCTTCCGTTGTCCTTCAGTTCTCAGTACTCATCACACCTAAGTGCCATTCTTTAGTGTGTTGTTGTCTGAGCCCTAAGAACAATGAATTAAAGGAGTGTGAAATTAGGTATAATTTGGTAGTATAGATGTTCTCATTCAAATTTTAATACTGTCGTTGCAAAGAATACTACAGTTTATAAATATATTATAGTTCCAACAAGTTAAGTGAGAACTACACTGAGAGATTTTATGAATGCAACAAATTTGTATGATTAGTTCATAAATTGACTCTTGTTTTATTTGTACAATATATTGAAAGGAATTCATACTGAAAATGAAAATCTGCAATAGAAAAGGTCATTGGATAAGAACGCTTAAAGAATAGAAATTGCTGTGAATTTTGAAATCATGCTAGGTCATCCTGAACCTCATGAATTCTATTTAGATGGGATATAATATGTAGTTCTTCTGTAGTGATCAGGACTAAGTGTAAAAGATTAAATCTGGTGACCAGGAAAGAGAGCAGTCAGTGCACATCTCTGAAATTCGACTGCAGGTAAATTGCCTTCTGTTAAACTGAATTCTCTAGCTAAAGCAGTTATTTTTACGTAATATTTTCCCTTCAGAGGGTAACTGCAAATGATACACGTAGCAAACCAACAACCAAAAAGTGATGTAAAATGTTTTATTATCAATAAGGTGCTGGAACTGTGAAGGTAACTGAATAACAAACCAACAACCAAAGAAAAATGTAAGATGTTGTATTATTGATATAATTTGAGGCATACTTACAATGGCATTTTGAATTCCTTGAGCTGAGGAAAATCTAAAAATGTGAGTAACTGAGCCTACTAACATGCATTGAGAATGTTTCTAAGCTCCTGATTTACTTACCACATACAGCAGACTATAAGGGGAGGGTTTCCCCACCGTCCTTACTCAGAGAGTGCTACACTGGTTACTTTAAGTGCCAGCCATGTATAAGCTCAAGGGCTTCCTATTTCCTGCTAACTTCCACTAAGTTTTAAGAGTTCCAGTCTCAATTTCACGCACTTAGGAGTGTCCCAGGCCACTGAGGTGGAGACTGTCCTCAAAGGGACCTTGGGATGCACAGACATGCTCAGACTTGCATCATTTGTGCTGTACGGTCAGCAGGCAGCCTGTGGCCTCTCAGCAAAGGCCCTGAGTGCTCACTCCAAGAAGGCCTCCTGGCACCGATGACTACTGCACTTGCTCAGAGTGAGTGGAGGCTGGGAAATCAACAAAAGCTGTCTCTGCTCCTGCAGCACAGTGCTCTGGTCCAGGGACCACCTTGCTCTCTCTCCAGCATCTTCCTCCTCTTTCCTGCTCAATAGGGGCAGTTGTAGTTATTTAGAAGTCAAGAGCCTGGCTCCTTATCTATTCTTTTCAATCTATTGTTTTTGACAGAAACATTATGATCTTAGTCTTTCAAAGCTGACACTCTGAAAATACTGAAGGGCATCTCTTGAGGATCTGACACCTGTTCCACTAAGAGCTCTGAATGTGTGTTTTGATATGTAAAAGTCAAGGATTGCCTTCTTTGTTCTTTTGATTGGCAGTGGTGCTCTTTTCTGGAAACAAGTGAGGAGAAAGGACCTAGTTCCATCCAGGGTATGAGAATGGTCAGAGGTCAGGAGGTAGAAGACATCAGGTAGTGTGAGAGAGCACCACATCATAGCCAAAAGCACAGACTGTGTAGGATCAAGTCCTAGCTCTACCACTAACTAGCTGTGCTACCTTGGGCAAATTACCTCTCACTTTCCTCACTTGTATTAGTTTTTTATGGCTGCTGTAATTAATTACCACAAATGATGGCTTAAACAACAACAATTTACTCTCTCAGTTCTGGAGGCTGGAAGTCTGAAACTGGTTTCATTGAGCTGAAATCAAGGTGTTGACAGGGCCATGCTCCCTCTGGAGCTTTAGGGGAGACTCCCTGTCTCTCTCCACTTCTGGGGGCTACTGGCATACTTTGGCTTATGTTCACATCACCCCAATCTCTGCCTCTATGATCACATTGCCTTCTCCTCTTCTTCACTGGGTCTAACCTTCCTCTGCCTCCTTCTTATAAGAACATATGTAATTGCATTTAGGGCCCTCCCAGATAATCCAGGATAATCTCTCCATCTCGTGATTCTTAATTTAATCACATCTGCAAAGTTGATTATTGTCACATAAGGTAAAATTCACAGATTCCAAGGATTAAGAACATATGTATTTGGGAGCGGGGGATAATTAGTCAGCCTACTATTGATTAGGTTGATAATAGCACCTACATGAACATTAAAAGGAAAAATGTATAAAATTTACTTAGAACTATGTCTAGTATGCAATAAAACACTCAGCAAAAGTTAGCCTATGATGGCGATGGCAATGATGATGCAGCAACAAGAAAATGCATCAAATATAGTAACCAAAGCAGCATGGTACTGACATAAAAACAGGCACACAGACCAATGGAGCAGAACAGAGAACCCAGAAATAAACCCACATATACACAGCCAGCTGATTTTTGACAAGTGCTCTAAGAACATAGATTTGGGAAAGGACAGTCCCTTCAATACATGGTGCTGGGAAAAGTGGAGATCCACATGTAGAAGAATGAATCTAGACCCATATCTCTGACCGTATACAAAGATCAACTCAAAATACTGACATAAAAACAGGCACACAGACCAATGGAGCAGAACAGAGAACCCAGAAATAAACCCAGATATACATAGCCAGCTGATTTTTGACAAGTGCTCTAAGAACATAGATTTGGGAAAGGACAGTCTCTTCAATACATGGTGCTGGGAAAAGTGGAGATCCACATGTAGAAGAATGAATCTAGACCCATATCTCTGACCGTATACAAAGATCAACTCAAAACGGATTAAATACAAATATAAGACCTGAAACTATAAAACTACTAGAAGAAAATAGGGGAAGTGCTTCAGGACATTGGTCTGGGCAGAGATTTTACAGCAAAGACCTCAAAAGCACAGGTGACAAAAGTAAAAATAGACAAATGGAACTATATCAAACTAAACAGCTCTGTACAGCACAGGAAATAATCAACAGAATGGAGAGGCAACCTGAAAATGGGAAAAAAAAATTGCAAACTATTCATCTAATAAAAGATTAATATCAAATTATAGAGGAACCTAAACAACTCAATAAAAAAAATTAGATTTTATAATGGGCAAAGGATCTGAATAGGCATTTCTCAAAAGAAAACATACAAATGGTCAACACGTATATGAAAAAATATTCAGTATAATTAATAATTAGGAAAATGCATATCAAAACCACACTGAGACATCATCTCGTCCCAGTTAGAATGGCTATTACCAAAAACTGAAAATAACAAATGCTGGTGAGGATGCAGAGAGAAACTCATATACACTGTTGATAGAGTGTAAATTAGTACAGCCATTATAGAAAACAGTATAGAGGTTCCTCAAAAAGCAAAAATAGAACTACTATATAATCCAGCAATCTGCTACTGGGTATATACCTAAAAGAAAGGAAATCAGTATGTCAGAGAGATATCTGCACCCCCATGTTTATTTCAGCATTATTCACAATAGTGAAGATATGGAATCAACCTAAGTGTCCATCAACAGATGAAGAGGTAAAGGAAATGTAGTAAATATACACTGGTATACTATTCAGCCATTAAAAAATAATAAAATCCTGTCATTTGAGGCAACAGGGATAAGCCTGGAGGACATTATGCTAAGTGAAATAAGTCAGGCATAGAAACATAAATACCACATGTTCTCACTCACATGTGGAAGCTAAAAGTTTGATCTCATAGAAGCAGAGAGTAGAATAGTTATTACTAGAGGCTGGGAAGGGCAGAGGAAAGGAGGGAGGGAGAGATTGGTTAAGGGACACAAATTTATAGCTAGCTAGGAGGAATAACTTCTAGTGTTGCATAGCACTGTAGGGTCACTAAAGTAAACAATAAGTCATTGTAGTTTTTCAAATAGCTAGAAGAGAGGATTTTGAATGTTACCAACAAAAAGAAATGATAAAGATTTGAGATGATAGCTATACTAACTATCCTGATTTGATCATTACACATTGTATACATGTATTGAAACATCATTCTGTACCCCATAAAAATGTACAATTATTTTGTGTTAATTTAAAAAAAAATTTTAATGAATATGCAGCAAAAAAGTTTCAAAATAAACAAAATATTTTATGTAAACATCTATGGAGGGTCTTGTCTCTGGATTTTAGGTGTGTGCTAACCTTAAAATTTTAATATTAGTTGAAGGATGAATCTCCACATTGAATGATTGTAACCCAATTGTTTAGGTGTATGATATATGAGTCATTTTTGGCTTTGTCTTTTGTTACTTTTCATTTGAAATTGAAATAATTTCAGCAATTTCATCCATCCTGAATTCTTCCTAAGGTCAAAATCAAAGAAATAATATGACGATCATCTCCTTTTGCTCTCTTGTTTCCTGCCCACCTAGGACACAGATCTAATGACATTCAACATCTCTGTACATCGGTCATGGTGGAGGGAACATGGGCCGGGGTGTGTCCGGAGAGTGCTGCCTCCGTCAGCCCACGGCATGATGAACGATTACACTTATGTCTCTGTCACAGGCTGCATCGTGGACTTCCAGTACCTGGAGGTCATCCACAGCGCCATCCAAATACTACTCTCCGTAAGTGTCACTTTTGTGTCATTATCTGATCAGGACTCTTCTTTATTGGCATTTTATATTTCAACCTTCTCTCCATGTCTACCTGGTAGATAGTGCCACAGATAAGTACACAGAGAACATCCTTCAGACAATGGAAATAGCAGCAATTATGGTATCACTAGTTATACTTAATGGCAGGCTACATCTTTCCCCTCTTGGTATCAAGATGTTTTATTTTTAGAACCAGTTACTTGCTATAGTTTCCAACTTCAGATACAATCCACACCATTCAATGAAATAGTATCACTGCACCCCAAAAGTGGTACATTGCCCATTAGCTACCTCAGGCTCTTCCACTAATGTACATTAGTTCCAGAGGAAGGAGGATAGAAACCCACACACCCAATGGCTTGCTCAATCTAAGTAACCTCACATTTCAAATAACTATTCCTTAAAAAACAAATACCTCCAGAGATTCTCAGCATTTTAGTGCCTAAAATTTGGTGTCAGGATATAGTTCCACATTACACAGAGAATGTCTTAATTTGTTCACAGGTTTAGGTTTATGTGCCAGGGACTTCTTAAAGGTAATTTCCTTCCACCAGACCGTCTCACCCACAGTTTCACCACAGTGTAGAGTGGAATTAATTTAAGATGTATATCATCAAGAGTGGTGTTCCTTTGAAACCCAGCAAGGACTTGCCATTTAGTTTGAGTCAATATACAATAAAACTATTCTCAACCACATTTTCACATAAACCAGCCATCTCAGTTCTTCTGTCCAACTGGTTAGAGTTAATATAAGAGACACAGGCTCAGTAATAAGTAAATATATATAAACATAAATGAATAATAAAAATATAAGGGGGTTTGTCAGTGATGAATATACCTTGGAATTATTTCTAGAAAGAACTTTGAGAAGTCCTTGCTATTACTTACTGTATCTGTTTTCTATTTCTATGTAACAAGTCACTCCAAAATGTAATTATTTAAAACAATATCAATTTATTGCTTAGAGTTCTGTGGGTCAGGAATTTGGGGAGGGCTCAGCTGGGTATTTCTCCTGCTCCATATGATATTGGCTAGTGTCACTCATGTGAACACCACATGATATTGACTAGGGCCACTTATGTGACCCTTTGATCTGGGAGCTCTGCTGGGACTGGAAGTCCAAGGAGGCCTCAGTCACATGTGTGTGCTGACTGTTGGTCCCCATTGTCTTCCACATGGCTTCTCTTTCTGCAGAAAACTTGACAGGCTTTCTTACAACAAGGTAGCTGTAAAAGAGGTTGTGTGGAATTGACAGCAATTGCTGGGTTTTAGGAGAAGAAAGTCCAACATGCAAGCATTTATCAAGCCTCTATTGAGTAATGCTTGCTATTGTCCCATTGACTACGGCAAGTCACATGACCAAGCCTAGAGTCTTTGTGGAAGGAGCTAGAGAAACGTGAGAATACCAGAAGCCATGGCTTATTTAGGGCCACCAATGTAGCAGTCTTACCGCATTCACTCGCCCATTGACTACGGCAAGTCACATGACCAAGCCTAGAGTCTTTGTGGAAGGAGCTAGAGAAATGTGAGAATACCAGAAGCCATGGCTTATTTAGGGCCACCAATGTAGCAGTCTTACCGCATTCACTCAATCTATTAATTATTGTTCTTTAACCTTCTTGTCTCAAGTTTTTAAATGGTGTTTTAGAAAACATTTGAATTACAATTTTCTAGAAAGACTAAAGATTAGAATAAGGAAAAAAAATCAATCATCTTTTAGTGTCCTAGTTCAAAAAAAGGCAAATTTGACACTAAATTCAAAGAAAGAGATTTACCTCAATGCCAAGGAATCTCCTTTCAGACATATAACAGGGAATCTGATCATTCTAGGTTTCTATAATCTTATTTACAAGCATAAGAATAGTATATTGTTATTTGTCAGTATATATTTACTAGTTTTTCCCTGTTCTCTGATCCTTCTTTAATCTAGCAGTTTCATATGAAACTTTGGTAAAATATATGTCTAAACCTTTTGTTTGTTTTTACAAAGTGTGGAGACAAATTTCTCAAAAATTTTTTGTCTGTTTTAAGATATAAAAGAACTCTATTATCATATACTAGATTCTAAACATTCTTATTAATTTTTTTAATATTCAAAACATTTTTCTAGGAACCTTCTTTCATATATGGACAGATCACCCTGCTTTTAAAAATATATATTCATAGTAAATTGCTAAAACCATCTTGTGGATTGATGGCATGGTGTCCAAATCTTTGCAATGCAGCTGAATGCCATAGAATCAAAAAGTCACTTCCCCATAGTAACTCCAATTCAAATGAATAGCAAAGCAAAAGTGTTTATTTGATAAGGAGCTGGACTGTCACATAAAAATATACCTAAAGAGAAATCTAAATAAACGGTATATGCTGACACCTAAAAATTCTTATTACTTATAAATAAATTTCTTGATATATTATTTTAGTGAACATGCAAAGCTGTCAACGAGTATGCATAGTCCTGACTATACTATTCAGCCTTCAGGAAATAAAAGATTAGTTGCTGCACTCTAACTTTTCTTGTGTAATAAACCTGCAAGATATGATTTTTAATATTTTATCTTTTTATATTAAAATAAATATATCCTGAAATTGTTTCACAACTATTAAATATTATTGTTGTTATGGTTGATTTTATATGGGTTTCCTGTATTTTCCACTTATTTCATGTGATTATGTTTACTATTATTAGAAATGTGATTTTTTAAAAGCTGATGATATGAGGATCATTTCTGTTCCTGTTGTCTAATATGTCCTGAGATGTCTACCTTACTATTGAAAAACAATATTTAACAGACCGAGGGGCACAGGCAACAGCCAGGCAAACAGATGGAGAGCTTTGAGATTGGGCAGGGTCCTGGAGGCTTTGCTGCACCAGCGGTTACCCCTTTAATTACTGGGGGCATAGAAATGTCCAGAAGGACCTAGGGGAGGGACTGCAGGAGGTAGCCAGGATGGTGGAGGTGGGGTCCCTAGGGATTTCAGGGCAGCAGCTCTCTACCAAGTGAGAGGGAAGTATTTGAGTGATTTAGCCATGGATACAACTGTGCTGGTGAACACTGCCTGTACAATTGTCCTGCGTGAGAGTAGAGCTTGCAACTGGAGGAAAGGAAACCCCAGTCGTAAGCATTCCATAGGAACTGTGCACAAGCTTGAAGGCAACGGAGAAAACAACAGAACTCAGAGAGGCGCCGATGGGCGGGGTTCTTCTAGGGGACTGTCACGGGGCTCTGGGCGCATCCCGCCCCGCCCTCACGCCCCAGCGCAGGAGCCCCGCGCACCTGCCAGGCTCGCTGCCCCCTCACAGCAGCGTGTGCTTCCTTCCTTGGCGCCCAGGCGGAGCGGGAGAGGACAGTGCAAAGCTGAGAGCTGGTTCTGGTCACTATCGTGGAAGATCAGCGCGAAACCCAAAGAAAGGTTGTGGACAGTATGAAGGGAGGAGGAACGTGTAATCCACCTAGGACGTGAGACATCAAAGACCGTAGCCAGGATTGTGCTGTGGAGTGATACGAGTCCCTCCAAGCCTTATACTGTACATATTTTCAAATCATCTTTGTACTTCAGGAATTTAATACCACAGATTTAAAGATGTGTGTGTGTCTGTGTGTGTGTGTGTGTGTGTGTGTGTGTGTGTGTGTGTGTGTGTGTGTGTAGTTAACAGTACAATCGCAAATATAGCATTTTCTTCTGCTGCTAGAGAATATTGATAAAATATTTCTGCTTGAAAGAATCTCTATTACCATTTAATCTTATTTGATAGTGCTGTATGTTACTTATTTAATCCCCAACCATCTAAAACATGAAATCTTACAAAACTAAAACAAATAACTTTAATGTTAGCATCACATAAAAGTAAAGGGTCATTATCCATAATACAAAATGAGATCATTTCAATGAATACTAAAAACATGAAAATGTAATAATTTAACCAGTAAATAATATGATTAAATGTCTTTGTATGAAGCAAAAATATCCAAATTGTAAAGAAATATTTTGTATTTATATTTTATACAATTATCCTTGATAGTAAACAGAAATGTATAAATTAAATTTGAAAAAATTATTTTCACTAATTTAGCAAATTTTAAAAATAATAAAACATAGAAGTGCAACTCACTTATTGGTTAAGGCATTCATTATTGCAAGGACCGTTAAAAGGTCCATACCTTTGGGACTTTAAGCCCCACTCAATGGAATTTCTCCTAAGAAAATGATTCAACAGAAACAGCCTGCATGGTGTTCTTTTCAGTGTTATTTATAATGGCAAAACTGGGTATGTCCAAACATATACAATTTAAGACATGATATAGCAAGTTATAGTACATCAACATCATTAATGGATGGATAGCGATAACTATGCTAATTTTTAAAACCATATATAAAACATGGAAAGGTTTTTATGATTTAAATAAGTAGTAAAAGAAGAAACTTAAGATGCAAAATGAAATGTAGACTTATGGGTATGTCTTCCCAAGAAATGTTTTTAAATGTTGTATTACATTTAAAATAATGCAGTTTAATCATCACATGATTTGTATAGAAGAGTAGAAAAGGTGTTATGGTTGTTTTTCTTATATTATTAAAAATCCTAAATCTCATAATATTTATTTGATTATTTGAAGTCACTCTTAAATCTTAGCTATTACTAGATATTCCATTTTAGTGGACTGCTCAGTTCTGGGGTCAATAGATCAGTAATAATGAATATGCTATTTAAGGTCCTTTTAAATTTTCAGTGTTAATTATTTGCTGGTAAACATGAATTCATATACTCATGTTAATTATTAAAATATACGTGTGTGTGTGTGTGTATATATATTTAATGGAGCTCATTTTTATAATTAATAGAAAAATCCTAATCTCTAAACCTGGAAGAGATCTTTAAAACGTACTTTATTTATCTCTCTTTGGAGCTAACTTTACACATATGTTGTCTTGAATCCTCACTGTCAGGATATTCTCCCTCATATCTGATAAGTGACAAGTCTCATTCTTTAACATCTTTGGAGGTTGTCACCATGGTCAGAGCTGGAGTTGTAGAACCCTGAGAAGTGGTTTTCCATCATCCTCTCAAGTCCTTTGCACTGTGTCTCTCTCCTTACATCAGCATTCATCACTGTGCTCTGCCCCACGTATCAGACACATTCAGCTTAAAGATAAGGATGAAATATTGAAGTAGAGAAGGATGAAAGATAACATTAGACTTCAAAGTATCCTGTGGAATCTTTATCCTCAATAGGCTGTATGGATATCTGTTCTGTCTGCTTTTAGAGTATTTAAGTGCACAATTACAGGAGCAGATAATACTATTTCTAACTCAGGAACATATGCTCACAGAGTATATGAATGCAAGTCAAAAGATAAGTGAAATTTAAGCTTTTGAAATAAGTTCCAGTTTCTGTCACTTGTACCTCTCCAAAAATGTAAATACAGTTAAAAGTTTGTATATTAATTTTTGTGTTGACATTTACATTTAAATGACAAACTCTTACTTAGTATGTGCTTAGAGCTACTCTAAGTGCTTTGCAAATATGAACTCATTTAATTCTCAAAATGACCCAAAAGGTAAGTATTATTATAGTAATTTTACAGATGTAAAAACTGAGACACACAGAGAAGTAATTTGCCCAGTCACATAGCTATGAATAAGTGAAGATGGACCTCAGACCCAGGCAGATGAACTCCAGAGTCCATGTTCCATGTTCTTCACCACTTTGCTGAGCTTTCTCATGACATGAGAAAAGAGAACCTCCAATTTCCTTGCAGCCCTTTGCTGAGTGCTGAGTTCAGTGGCAAACCCTCTCAGAGCAGAAAGGCTATGAATCTCCCGTTGGGTTGATCAGCTTTATGTGGCAGCTTTAGTATTTGAAAGTAACAGTAAGAGTACAATTATGTCTGATAATTACAAGATTTGAAGCGTGAATAGTTCAAAATGTTTCTTCACCCTTGAAAACATCTCTCAACCACCTTTTTGTTAAAAAAATGAAAGATTTCAGCACTTGCAAAATGCTAAGTATATCAAACTTTTTTTTTTTCTTACTGGGGTTTTCTAGATGCTGGTAAAAGGAAGGAATCATTCAACCATTCCTGCCCCAAATTCTTTCCAGAATTACCATTTTCCCAGAGAATCCATTTTTATATGAAATAGATTACTACTGCCCATGCCAAATTTGGGACAACTTCTATGTGCTGCATAGGAGTATTAAGGGTTTAGATCAGTTACTCCCTATACATATCTCTGGTCTCTGTATTCAGTTCCATCTTCTGAAAACTGAAGCAACAGTTTATCTAAAGTTCCACTCACTCAAGGAATCATTTATTAGATCATCGATATCTTGAATGGGGTTTGTGGTTGTGGGAGAAGAGTTTCCATGCCAACAATATTCAAAAGGCTTTGGCACAGACATTTGTGTTCATGAGCCAGAGTATGCCTGATCAATAAAATTGTTTGGGCTTGACAGTGTCTGTTTGATAAACTATGATTTTAAGTCATTTGTTTCTCAGTATTCATGTCTATGCAATGCACTCTGTCTGTGAAATGTGTGTACATTTTTAATCGCTTTATTTAAATATAATCCACATAGTATACAATTCGCCATTTTAAAATGTATAATTCAGTAGTTTTTAGTATATTCACAGGTATGTGCAACCATCACCACAGTCACTTTTGGAACACATTCATCACCTCACAAAGAAACCCCCACCCTTTAGCTGTCATGGCCTATGCCCCTTCCTCCTCAAACCTAAGCAACTACCAATCTGTCTCTATAGATTTGCTTACACTGGGCATTTCCCATAAATGAAATCACATGGTGGTCTTTTGTGTCTGGCTTCTTTCACTTAGCATAATGTTTTCAATGTTCACCCATACATGTGTATAAGAACTTCATTCCTTTTTATGGTCAAATAACATCCTGTCATACTTGTAATGTACTTGTAATACTTGCACCTGTTATAGACACATGTATAATATTAAGCAAAACTTTCAGAGCTACAATTAAAATGTACACAGACCTCACTTCTCCACTGATAAAGCCCTAGAGGAATTCAGGCAATTCACCATATATTTTGTCTATACTACATCATATATACATCTTTTGGAAACATCTGGGTTACAGATAGCAATTCTCAGCTCTTATGTAGATGTTTGGACTTACATAAATCTAATAACAGTGTTGTCTGTCACTTGTACATAGCATGCATGAGTTTTAACAACTTAAAGCATGTGAACATTTAAAGTTTCTATTCCTCTTATACCATAACATTCTTCAGAATGGTATGTATATGATTGGATTTTATTATTATGTTCACCAGTTATCACAGAAATTTTTTGTCTGCAGCAACAAATTCCATATCATTTCCAGATGAATTCAGTTCCCCAAACCCCAATGCTCATGATTACTCTAGACATGATTGCATGTCTTCATAAATTATTAGTCCCCTATTAGCTTCAAATGATCTCCTAAACATTGATTATTAAATGTAAAAGTAAGTTATGACATTTGGTAGACTGAAATACCAAATGTCAGTTTGGTATACCGGTTTTATCAGAGAAATGCAAAGCTTAATTCAAAATCATATCTAGTGCAAATCCATTAATATAGAAAATCTGAGATCTGTTTAATAATTAATCAGTATAAACATTGCAATTGTAGGATTAAGAGATATCAGAAGCAAGAAAATTGATTTTATTGATACTTAGGGTAATTTAATGTCATTCAGATATTACAGATGTTTTCATCTTTAGCTCGGGTTAGAATAATTGGGTTGAGAAAAGCAGCTTTTCATAACAAGAATTAATTTAAAAACATTACCCTTTCTCTTGAAAAGACCAAATTTTGTATAAATTCCAAGAAAATCTTGTCATATCACTTTTAGTAACCTTCCTAAATGAGAACAGGCAGTTTCATTCATTCAGAAAAAAAGACTCAGCAAGCCCCCTACTCTATACAAAGCACTATGCTTTGAGAAGATGGAAATCACATAATTGGATCTGTTGTGGTGCTGCACATGGCATCTCCCAGTCTAAAAGGGAAGATCAGGTGAGCAAAGTGCCATTATTTTAGGCACTAAATTAGGACAGGAAAATGAAAGTTCTGAAATTAGTTTCTAAGTGTCGTCAGGGCTCACAGGAGGAAGTAGTGTGTAGGGAAGTTGTGATATTTAACTTTTGTCTAAAGAGTTCACTCTGGGATGAGAAGAGAGGAAAAATTCTATACAGGAGGAACAGCGTTAGCAAAAAAAATAAAAAATAAAAAAATAAATAAGGCATGGGGACGAGTGAACAGTTCACTTTGGCTTCAGCGAAGGGCATATGCACCAAAGTGGAGGCTTAAAACTGGAATGTCAAGTTCAAGTTTTGGGCCTCTACAGTGAGTGAAGTAAAAGCTATTTTTGGTTTGTAAACAGGTAAGTGGCATGTAGAGAACTTTGAATTCCGGTGGCTATTCTGGTAGGCATGTGCAGCATGGATCAGACAAGCAGAGACAGGTATTAGGATATTCTTGCAGTAGTCTGGGTCCACACTCTCCAGAGTGTCCTTGGAATACCTGTCCTACAAATTGAACCTCAAGAAGGACTCCATGGTGACATTAAATTTGACTAATGTTAAGGTATGTCAGCTACTTTGAGATAATACTATGTAAATTAGCATATTAAAGTTTCTGAGAAATCCTGCTATTAAACAAACAAACAAACCTCATGGAAAATAATGAAATACTGAGGGACTCTTCCAGATTAAAGGAAACTGAAGACATGTGACAACTGAATGAAAAGTATGATCCATGATTAAAAACAGACATTAGTGAGACAATGTTGAGATTGGTATAAGGTCTGTGAATTAGATAACAGTATAATTTTCTGATTTTTATAATTGTACTGTGGCTGTGTAAGATGCTAATGATTGAGGAATCTGGGTGAAGGATATACAGGTACTGTTTGTACTTTTTAAAAAAAATTTTCTGTAAGTCTTACATTATTTCAAAATGAAATTTTAAGGGGCTTTTTGTTATTTTTATTATTTTTTTTCAGTAAAAAATCATTCCCAAACAATTTTCTAGAGAAAACACTTTGGGAAATACTGTAAAAGTTTAAGGAAAAGTTATGAAGGTTATAAAAGTATCAGTGGGAATGGAAATCAAAGAATAGCCCCCAAAACATTAGTGAGAGTTGGCAACTTGATAAGAACAAAAACGTTCAGCCTGCATGCTTGAAATGGGCAGGGGGATCTTCAGCTCCACAGAGCAGTTAGGAGAAACAGCTGGGTTGACAGAGAGAATAAATGAGTTTAGATTTGGGCACATAATGAGTCTTAACTCCGTTCTCACACTTAAAATTTCTCAGGTACAGACGAGTACATATTTTTAAAACTTAACTATCTGTTCACAATGAAGAACTACCCTCTCCTGCTCTTTTGATCAAAATAACTTCCCCATTACAGAGGATGACTTGGGAAAATAAATTAGAGACAAAATTATCCAAAAGAAATAACAAGAACCCCAATATAAACTTTTTGGGAGCATGAATTTATTTCATATCTCCATATCATTCAGAACTAAATAATAAAGTTGGAATTCCCTACTTAAAATATGATTCCTGGAGATTCTCAAATGGTTCCTCAAATTCTGGCACTCACATATCATCAGTAAAGACATGGTTACTCACATTTATTTTTCCATAACCTATAAAACAATGATAACACAAAGTGATTTTTTTTAAAAATTGTATTCTCCTTACCAAGTAGTCAGACACATTCCCAGGCCAAATGTCAGATGAAAAGTGAAAATAATGAGCTTATGGCTAAAGCACCAAGATTACTGACTGAATGTTTAGTTTTAATATAGATGTTTATTGTTGTGAAAACTATTCAATATAATACCTTACTAATTTAATTATAGAAAATGTTCAGATTGGGTTCTTCTGAAAATCTCAATGTAGAGGGTTAGTCTTAAGTGTTGAAACTTTCTAAATTTTAATAATGTTTAATTTAGTAAAGGTAGACACCAACTGAATGCTCTTCTTTAGAGGAGTAATATAATCAGAAATGCTCCCATGGAAGTTGGAGACTTGAGTTCAGGAGAAGACTTAGAGTAGGAGGACAGGTGCAGGCAGGTGAGAGGTTATGAAGACCTGAGCTAGAATAATGTGAGGGATATGGAACTGAAGAGACATACGTAACTGAGTTCGAATCAGGAGGACTTGGCGTGCACTCATCAGACAAGAGACAACAGTAAGGAAAATCCTAAAGATATCACTCAGATTTTGAGACTGGGGCTAAATAAAGTTGCAGTAACATTCCAGAACGAGAAGAATAATGAATAGAGGGTCACCAGGAGGTAGACTTAAGTCATTTCATTCAATCTGTCACATAATAAAGAATAATAAAAGAGTTTAATATTAATTTGAAGAGGAAAGTAAAAAAGTGGTTCCTGCAGTCAGGGCACTCAGCTAACGCTGGGCAGCGTAAGGCCTCTGCAGCTGGCAACAAGGCAGGAGGGATGGTCACCTCTGAATGGGCAGTGTCAGATACTGCTTAGAACTTTATATCTACTGGTTTCTACTGTTGCTTACTCTGTACTTATTTTTCCTATTTATCCTAGCCAGTCTGTAGTGGGGGGTGGTTCACACTTACAGTACCCAAATCAAAAGGTAGTTTCCCAGTTGAGAGACTGAACAAAAGCCATGTGTCAGAGGCAACTTCTGAAAGCCTCTGGTATCTTTTCTCTGATCAGCACCAGAAAGTGTTTACTAGATATTAGAAATGGTGTAATCTCAGAGGCAACTTCTGAAAGCCTCTGGTATCTTTTCTCTGATCAGCACCAGAAAGTGTTTACTTGGCGTACTAGATATTAGAAATGGTGTAATCCTGGAGAAATGAATAGTTCTTGAGTTATGTGAATTGGCTAGAAATAGTCCTCAGGCACTCCTGGCTGGTTTGTATGCACAGAGCACTGGAATCTAGTGAGCTCCTGGCCCTACGTGCTCTGTAATGGGCTCCAGGGTTTAGGTCCTGACCAGCCCCCCTTGTTCAGATACTTGAGAATTTTGTTGTTTGACTCCAGTTCAGAGTGTGGCTGCATGTTGCCGCTAGAATACTGGCAGAAGCAGCATTTCAGATTGCCTAGAAGGACAAAGAGCTGGGACTTCATCAAGCTTACAGAATGGATTTTGTAACTGGTTTTATGCTATTTGCTAATACATATTGGAATATGTGAGGCAGAGTTTATACTGAGACTTTTTGGATTTCTGGTGGCAAGTTTGTGGGAGAGAGTAACTTTGGTCCTTGTCTTCCTCTAAATATCCCCCCAAAAAGTCTTCATGATTGTAAATGATCAAATTGGTTTAAGCAATACTCAGAGTAGCTCAGGAAGACTTCTTTTAGGAAGTGACATTCGACCTGAGATGCGATGAAGTCATTTAAAGAGTGGGGCTAAGAAGATTTCAGAAGAAACAAAGATTTACAAGGCTATAGCTTAGAGAATAAGAGAGAGTGATTAAAGATGAAATCAGGGAAGCAGACAGAGGTTGAAGAAGACGTGACACAAAATTTGAGTTTGATTCTAAGACACTGGGACAATGTTACTGTGTTTCAACAAGGAGAGTGGCATCATCTGTATTTAGGAAAGTGACTCTGGAAGTCCTCAGAGAATGAATTGGAGAGAAAAAGAGTGGAAGAAAATAAGCCAATTAGTAGACTATCACAATAGACCCCTTGAGAGAAGATGGAGGCTCAGACTTGGGTGATAGCAGTAGAATTAGAAATGCCTAGACAAGAGTTCTTGCAGGAAAAGAGGAAGTGGTAGGTGAATAGAATAAAGAAATAGGGATGGAGCTTAGGTTTTGGATTTGAGCAATAGGGGAGATGCTGCTGCTAGTCCAATGGTTCAAAGTTGATTGTTATTTAATAACGTCTTAAAGCAATTAGTGCAGTATCAGCCATTCACATTTCACTAAAAGTAAAATTGCTATCAAGAAATCTACAGGGAAGTGGTATTCTTAATTTAAGTTGATTAATTTTAATAGCTCTTTCATTTAAAACTGATTTACATAAAATTTAAGAAAATATTTGCAGTGCCTAATTATTACTTAGTAATCAAGAAATCTACAGGGAAGTGGTATTCTTAATTTAAGTTGATTAATTTTAATAGCTCTTTTATTTAAAACTGATTTACATAAAATTTAAGAAAATATTTGCAGTGCCTAATTATTACTTAGTATCAAAGATAATCAGGAAGTACAATAGACACTGAAACATGAACAATTAAAATCTTCAGGATTCACAATAGCTTTTAATTAACGAGCTAAACTAATCAACAAACAGGGAACTGTTGTAAGGCTTGGCTGTAAAGGGTTTTAAAGCCAATGATCATAATAAGAAAAAGAACCATAGCTGTCATTTACTGAACATATTCTATGTGCCTGTCATCTTCCTTTGAAGTACTGTCTTCCATAATCTTCTTGAGAGTAATGCAAAGTAGCCTTTATTATCCCTAATTTGTATATGAAGAAACTGGAATATGAGGAGAATAAGTATCTTGTCCAAGGTCCTATGGAGGGGGCATTAACCTTGGCTCTATTGTATCCCAAACCTGCTATACTTATTGAGGATATTTTGTTAACACATAAAACAAAAGGTAATATAGATATGTGTATCTTTTAATACGTACTTTGGAAAGATGTTAAAGTTCTAAAGTGTCAATTTGCAAATTTTGTCTACTTGACAATTTCATGGAAGTCAAAATCCTCAAATTTTAAGATTTCTATGTCCCACACGTACCAAACAGAGAAAATAAATTATTTTCCAAAATATTCCCATTAATGGAATTAATCATTGGAACAAAAACCCAAAATACTAGACAATTCTTCTAGGTGGGCTTTGAAAGATTTTTCTATGCTTACATGTGAACATGAAACTATGTCAGGTTCAGGTAGTACATGAAAAACAAATAGGGAAATCAGTACATAATGATGCAATTTATAGAAAGATTTTAGTCTCTCATTCTAGAAGCCTTTCTCAACTGCCAGTACTTCCTTCAGCT
The DNA here is from genome assembly GCF_000696425.1 of Galeopterus variegatus. Classification (NCBI taxonomy): domain Eukaryota; kingdom Metazoa; phylum Chordata; class Mammalia; order Dermoptera; family Cynocephalidae; genus Galeopterus; species Galeopterus variegatus. Next base: position 387,088 of record NW_007727509.1, read on the forward strand.
TCTATAACTTTCAGATTGTTGGAAAGGCCCTGCCTAAGCAGAATTCACCTGCGTCTAATCTAGAAGTGTGCTCTCATTTCGACTCTTTCTTTCCTGGAGTAGACATGGTGAATTCAGTTTTGACCTTCTTTCCTGACCACTGAGTCATAATTTGTATTTGTATAGGAGCTAGCTTGTAAGAAAGGATGAATTCATAACAAATCAATACCTTTTATAGAAGAAGTTAGTTACATTAATTTGGTTGATCCTAAAATTTGTCTTGCTGTTGCAGATTATTCTATTAGACTTAAATGAATGAGAGTAAGCTTTAAATCATATTTGGGTAAATATGTGCTGAAGGTAAATTTTCAGCATATAATTATATATATATAGTTACCATTAAGTGAAATTCTTTCATCTAATAAATTAAATTCAATATTTTATATTTCACTTCAGTACAAGACTTTTTTCTATAAGATTAGTATTAGCATTCAATTAATATCATTTAATTATTCTTTTAAAAATATAGTTGGGAAATGCAATTGAAATTTTACCAAGTCAGGCCAAAATATTTCTGAATTGTTTCAATAATGCTTTGCAAATGATTTGAATCTTCAGTGCTTGCTCGATTGCCATTGCAGTTCTCAACAACAAATATTGAGCACTTAGTTTCGGCCCAGCACTAAACCAAGTAGATTCTGTATCTCAGTATAACATATTTGAGGCATGTTGTACACTGATGATTGTTAGTGATTAAAGATGATTAGAGAAAAAGAGCAAAAACTAATCACACACAGCTAACAAGTGGTGGAACTGAGATTTGAAACCGGGTACTCTGGCTCCAAAAGATGTGTCTGCTCAACACCTCTGTAATTCTGATCCTCTGGCAAGATTACCTTCAGAATTGGCTTCCGAAGAGATATAGAGGACTTTTCAAATCCTCTCTATAATTCAAGGGTGAGAGGTGTCCTAGTTCACCTCTGTAATTCTGATCCTCTGGCAAGATTACCTTCAGAATTGGCTTCCGAAGAGATATAAAAGACCTTTCAAATCCTCTCTATAATTCAAGGGTGAGAGGTGTCCTAGTTTTTCCAAGAACCAGATGCTGAAACAAGGACTTGAGTGCAGATCATTGATGTAGGAAGTGATCCCAGGGAGCACAAGTGAGAAAGGCATGAGAAAAGCTAGTAAAGGTGGGTTGTTGAGCAAGTTATCACTATGAGTGACAGGGCTCAATTCCCCAGAGATTTTCCTCCTCAGTTCTGAAGGTGTTCTATACATCTCAGCAATTCCCCACCGAAGGCCAGAGAAGCTGGAGTATTTGTTCACCTAATCCCATCCCTCTTTGGTTGAAGGCTTCCTTAGAACATTAAGTCTCTGACATTCAAGGATGTCCTGCCCTGGCCCTGAGCAGGCTCCACTTGGGCCAGAGAAAGCCCTCAGGCCAAGAATGGCAGTGGTCGTTGTGTAAAGCTGCCCACCATAGCGTGCTCCAGTAAGGAATAGCAGACTTCTATGGTCCTTTCTTATTGACTTTCATACCCCCAACTTTTGCTAATAGCACCTAAATTCCTTTTTTGTTAGAGAGCTACACATTAACTCTTTGCCCTCTGGGTTGTTAAGGTAGGCTCTCTTTAGGGTAGGGCTGATCCCATTACCCTCCAGCCCCAGGACTGGACATGAAACTCAGGAATTGGCAACCAGCAAATTCCTTCCCCTGGACCCAATGATTTCTTTAGGGATAATCATGTGAGGTAAATTGGTCCCTGAGATTCAGCTCAATGATGCTTAACTATTGGGGAAAATAAATCCCTCTCTTCAGGCCTGCTGAATTAGGAAGACATACACCTATAGAGGCGGGGGGTCACTTCATGGAGACTGCTAACCAGAGAGGAAAGCAGAATTGTAAAAAAGAAAAACACCCAGAGATAAAGCCAGGTGACCCAACTATGCAAAACCAGCTCTATCCTTGGACTTTCAAATCACATCAGTCAATAAATTCTCTTTTTATGCTTAAATCAGTTTGAGGAGAGCTTCTCTTAACTAATATCACTTCATCATTTTTTTTTTCTTAAAAGATGACTGGTGAGGGGATCTTAACCCTTGGCTTGGTGTTGTCAGCACCACGCTCAACCAGTGAGCAAACCGGCCATCCCTATATGGGATCCAAACCCGTGGCCTTGGTGTTCTCAGCACCACACTGTCCCGAGTGAGCCATGGGCCGGCCCTTCTTCAAAATTTTTTGAGTGCCTGAACAGTTTCTTAATTTCTGAGTGTTTATTTTCTACTTACTTAGAACCTTAGAATTTTTAATTGAAAGGGACATTTGAAGTCGTCTCACCCAATTTTCTCACAGTGCAAGAACACCATCTATAGTTGTGCTGTCTAATGTGACCCCCCCCAGCCACTGCCCACACTCTGGGGCAGATGGAATGTGGCAGGTCCAAACTGAGATGTGCTGTAAGTAGAAAATATACACTGGATTTTGAAGACTTAGTACAAAAAAAGGAATGTAAAAATACCTTCATAATTTTTCCATATTGATTATATGCTGAAATAAAAGTATTCTGGATATACTGGGTTAAATAGAATGTATTATTAAAATTTGCTTCACCTGCTTCTTTTAATTTTTTAATGGGGCTACTGGACAATATAAAACCACATATGCAGCTCACATTATATCTCATAGACAGTGCTAGTCTATGGCATCCCTGACAAATGGTGATGCAGCCTCTGCTTAAACATGCAGCTTGTTACCCCTCTAGGCAGCCCCATCCATTACTGGATGGCTCTAAGTGCTAAGAATGATTTTTTGTCTGTACCTTCCAAATCCATCACTTTGCAACTTCCATCTCTTGGCACTCGCTCTGCCTCCTGTGTATCACAGAGTTTCCGCTCCTCAGTCATATCCAGCTCTTCTGATTTGTTGCTGGAAGGTTGCCATCCAACCCATCTCTCACAATCTCACGTAATAGGTTATTTTTGACTGGCGCTTTGCTGATGGGATTCTGTATGTGCATTAGCAACAGTTGTAGTTTATTAGCCATGGTCTTTTGTGCATAATCCTAAACCTGACTCTATTTCCTTGTGAAGCTACAGACGAGGTGTAGCTTTCTGCTGGAGACCCAGAAACTTCTCTCTGCCCCATAAGGTGTGACCCGGAGAGAAGCAGAAGTTAAGATGACCATCCAGCAGAAATTTCATTGTAATGTTATGGGCATCCATGCTAAATTAAGTCTTTTTAATGGGGATTCTTTTCATTTCAGGAAATCAGCACTCTTGAAAATAAAAACACATCTGTCCAAAACCGGCTATTTTTTCATTTCTTGTTTCAAATTAGATTGCATCACTAATCCTTAGGATCCGCATTTTAGTCTAATGATCAAATAAAAATCTGTCTGGTCTAGGGAAAACTTTTTATTACAAATAAACTTCCTAATGAAAAATTTAAATAGGACAAGTTCAAAAGTTTATGTCAGGCACTAATTAGAGCATCCAGGATTTGTGGACACAATAATATGCCTAATTATCCANTTTTTTTTTCTGTTAGTACTTTGAATGTGTCATCCTACTGTCTCCTGGCCTATAGGATTTCTGTGGAGAAGTCTGCTCTTAGCCTGATGGAAATTCTCTTATAGGTGATTTGACACTTTTCTCTTGCTGTTTTTGGAATTCTTTCTTTGTCTCTGACTTTTGACAATTTGACTATAATGTGTCTTATGGAGGTCCTTTTAAGGTTGAATATGTTTGGGGATCTTTGAGCTTTTTGGGTCTGTGAAACTGTATCTTTCCGAATACTTGGGAAGGTTTGGGCTATTACTTCATTAAATAGTCTTTCAATGCTTTTTCCTTTCTCTTTCCCTTCTGGTCCACCAATAATACAGATGTTTTGTATGATTAAGGTTATCAGAAAGATCTCCTAGGCTTTCTTCATTTTAAGAAATTCTTTTTTCTTTTCTTTCTTTCTTTCTTTCTTTTTTGTTTTTTTT
>NW_007727509.1:392883-393542 GCF_000696425.1 Galeopterus variegatus
CATCCCTGTCTGATCACGTCACTTGCATTCCTATGCAAGAAAGACCTGGAGAGCACAGAAGAAAGTAAGAGCCAGGGAAGATTTAAGAATTCCCTGAATGTTTAATATACTGAATAACCCACACAGAGATGTATCAGCAGAGTATAGGAGATTTACTAGCTTTAGATGTGTCTTAGTTCAGGCTGCTATAACAATACCATAGACTGGGTGGCTCGAACAACATACACTTGTTTCTCACAGCTCTGGATACTGGGAAATCCAAGATCAAAGTACCAAGAGACCCAGTGCCTGGAGAGGGCCTTCTTTCTAGTTTGCAGATGACTGTCTTCTCATTTTATCTTCACATGGTGGAGGAAGAGAGAGACCAAGGCCTCATATCTCTTCTTATAAGGGCACTAATCACATTCATGTGGGATCCACCCTCATGACCTAATTACCTCCCAAAGGCCCACCCCTAATACCATCACATTGAGGGGGTAGGATTTCAACATACAAATTTGGAGGGGATGTAAACATTCGGTACATAGCAAGGTGTTTGAGCAAACCTCTAACCAATCATTGGCCAGTCACTAAGTTAGGCAGCTATAGAGGTGACCTCTAAGATCCAAGGATGAAAAATAAAAATAAGACTTTTTAAAAACCTAAGCAGAGTCTTAAGA
>NW_007727509.1:394267-395785 GCF_000696425.1 Galeopterus variegatus
TGATTGTACATATTTATGGGGTACAAAGTCATATTTTAATACATGTATAAATACAATGTGTGATGATCTAATCAGGGCAATTAACATATTCATCTTTGCAAAACTTAATCATTTATTTGTGATATGCACGTTTGGTCTCCTCTCTTCTAGTCATTTGATAACATGCAATGAATCATTGTTAATTAAGGATTTATGGATCAACTGTATACCAAAAGAAATTATTTTTCCTACCTAGCTGTAATTTTGTGTCCATTAACCAGCTCTCACTATCCCCTCCTGCCTCATACCCTTTCCCGCCTCTAGTAACCACAGTTCTTCACTCTCGTTTTAATGGTTCAACTTACTATTATTATTATTGTTTGTTTTTTTATGTTTGTTTTGTTTTGTTCTCTTTTTTAGCTCCCACATATGAGTGAGAACACGAGGTATTTCTCTTTCTGTGCGTAGCTTATTTTACTTAACATAATTTTCTCCAAGCTCATCCATGTTGCTATGAATGGCTGAATTTTATTCTTTTTTATGGCCGAGTAGTATTCCATTGTATATATGTACCACATTTTTCTTTATCCAGTCATCAATCAGTTGACATCTAAGTTGGTTCCAACTCTTGGCTATTGTAAATAGGACTGAAATGAACATGGAAGTGCAGTATCCCTTCAACATGATGATTTCCATTCCTTTGGGTATATACCCAGTGGTGAGACTGTTAGGTTGCTGTGGATTGAATTGTGTCCCTCCCCTCAAATTTTAATGTATTAGAAACTTAATCCCTTATTGTGACAGTGCTAAGAGGGTGGGAAATTCTATTACAGTAATTGAACAGTGGATCTTTAAAGAGGTGACTACATTGTGAGGACCATTCCCTAGTGAGTGGATTAATCTGTTGATGGTCATGGGCATGGTTCTGAAAGCTTTAAAAGGAAAGTGCTTGAGAAGCTCTCTCTCTTTCTCCACTATCTACCATGTGATACCCTGTATGATACACTGTGTGATACACTGAAGTCACCACCAATGAAGGCCCTCACCAGATGTGTTCCCTGGACTTTAGACCTCCCAGCCTCCAAAACTGTAAGCAATAAACATTATTTCTTTACAAGTTACCCAGTTTCATGTATTTATAAGCAACAGAAACAGATTAATACATGAGTCATATGGTAGTTCTATATGTAGTTGTTTGAGAAACCTCCATACTGTTTTCTGTAATGGGTGTGCTAATTTACAATCCCACCACCATGTGTGTTTGCCTTTCTCTGCATCATTGCCAGCATTTGTTATTCTCTGTCTTTTTGATAATAGTCTAACTGGGGTAAGATGTTATCTCAATGTAGTTTTGATTTGCATTTCCTTGGCGATTAGTGATGTGGAGCATTTTTTCACATACCTGTGGCTGCTTTGTATGTCTTCTTTTCAGAAATGTCTATTCAGCTCCCTTGCCCATTTTTTTAGTCTGGTTATTTGTTTTTTTACTATTGAGTTGTTTGAGTTCCTTGTATATTCTGGATAGTAGCCCCCTGGATG
>NW_007727509.1:397002-398285 GCF_000696425.1 Galeopterus variegatus
TCTTTGCCTAGTCCTACGTCCTGGAGTATTTCCCCTGTTCTTTCTTTTAGAAGTTTTATAGTTTCAGGTCTTACATTTAAGTCTTTAATCTATTTTGAGTTCATTTTTGTATATGGTGAGAGATAGGGGTCTAGTTTCATTCTGCATATGGATATCCAGTTTTCCAGCACCATTTATTGAAGAAGCTGTCCTTTCCCCAATGTATGTTTTTAGCACCTTTGTCAAAGATCAGCTGGCTGTAAGCATGTGGTTTTACTTCTGTGTATGTGGGTTTATTTCTGGATTTTCTCTTCTATTTCTATTCCATTCCAATCGCTCTGGCTGGAATTTGCAGTACTATGTTAAATAGAAGCAGTGAGAGTGGGCATCCTTGTCTTGTTCCTGGTCTTAGAGGAAAAGCTTTCAACTTTTCCCCATTTAGGAAGATGTTAGCTATGGATTTGTCATACAGGGCTTTTCTTTCATTGAGATACTTTCTTTATTCACCTAACTTGTTGAGAGTTTTTAATCATAAAAGGATGTCAAATTATCTCAAATGCTTTTTCTGTATCTACTGAGATGAGCATATGGTCCATGTCTTTCAATTTGTTGATATGGTGAATCCCATTTATTAATTTGCATATGTTGAGTAATCCTTGCATCACTGAGATGAATCCTACTTAATCATGGTTTATAATGTTGTTCATGTACTGTTGGATTTTGTTTGCTATCACTTTGTTGAGAACTTTTTAAGTTCATCAAGGATATTGGCCTTTAGTTTTCTTTTTTGATTGTGTCATTGTCTGGTTTTGGTATCAGGGTAATGCTGTCCTCATAGAATGAGAAAATACTCCCTGCTTCAATATTTTGGAATAGTTTGAAGAGAATCGATATTACATCTTCTTTAATAGCTTGATAGAATTCAGCTGTGAATCTACCCGGTCCTGGGCTTTTCTTTGTTGTGAGACTGCTGAATATTGCTTCAATCTCTTTGCTCATTATTGGTCTGTTCAGGTTTTCCATTTATTCTTGGTTTAATCTTGGTAGTTTTTATGTGTCCAGAAATTTATCCATTTCCGCTAAATTTTCAAATTATTTGGCCTATAGTTGTTCATAATAGTCTGTAATGATTCTTTGTATTTCTGTAGTATTGGTGCAATGTCTCCTTTTTCATTTCTGATTTTTGTTATTTGGGTCTTCTTCTTTTAGTTAGTCTGGCCAATGGTTTGTCTATTTTGTTTATCTTCTCAAAAAAACACCTTGTTGTTTCATTGATCTTTTGTGTTATTTTTTTGTTTCTATTT
>NW_007727509.1:399031-400296 GCF_000696425.1 Galeopterus variegatus
ATTCTTTTGACATAAGCATTTATTGCAATAAACTTCCCTCTTAGTACTGCTTTTGCAGTATTCTGTAGATTTTAGTAGTTGTACTTGTATTTTCATTTGTTTCAAGGAATTTTTTGATTTCCTGCTTTATTTCATATTTGACCCATTGGTCATTCAGGAGCATGTCATTTAATTTCCATGTATTTGTATAGTTTCCAGAATTAGTTGTTAATTTCTAATTTTATTCCAGTGTGGTCTGAAAATATATTTGGTACAATTCCAATCTTTTAAATTTGTTGAGACTTAATTTGTGTTCTAACATGTGGTCTACCCTGTAGAATGATCTATGTGCTGATGAGAAGAATGTATATTCTATAGTTGTTGGGTGAAAAATGTTCTATAAATGTCTGTCAAGTCCATTTGGTCTAAAGTATTATTTAAATCCAGTATTTCTCTGCTAATATTTTTTCTGGATGATCTGTCCAGTGCTGAGAATGGCATGTTAAAGTCCCCAACTATTATTGTGCTCAGGTCTATCTCTCTCTTTAGATCCAGTACCAGTTGCTTTATATATCCAGGCGCTCCAATGTTGGGTGCCTATATATATATGATTGTTATATCTTCTTGCTGCATTGATCCTTTTATCATTATATAATGTCCTTTTGTGTCTCTTTTTATAGTTCTTGGTTTGATGTCTATTTTATCTAATATAAGTATGGCAAATCCTACTTGTTATTGTTTTCCATTTGAATAGAATGTTTTTTTCCACCCTTCACTATTAGTCTGTGTGTCTTTATTGATAAAGTGAGTTTCTTGCAGGCAGCATGTAGTTGGATCTAGTTTTTTAATCCATTCAGCCAGTTTATATCTTTTAAGTAGTCAATGTAATCCATTTACATTCAGGGTTGTTATTGAAAAGTATTGCCTATTCCTGCCATTTTATTAATTTTTATGGCTGTTTTATATATTTTTTGTTCCTTTCTTTCCCTTCTATTGTTTGTCTCTGCTGTTTGGTGTGTTTTTGTAGTGTAAGATACTTTTTCTTTTTCTTTCTCATTTTTATATCTATTCTACTAGTAGTTTTTATTCTTTCTTGTGTACTTATGGTAATATATATGACTCTTTAGATTTCATAAGTAGGACTCCCTTGAGGATTTGTAGAAGGGCCAGACTTGTAATGATGAATTCCCACAGTTTTGTCTGTCTCTGAAAGATACTATTTCTCCTTCATATCTAAAGGAAAGCTTTCTTGGATATAGTATTCTTGGTTGGCAGGGTTTTTTTTT
>NW_007727509.1:401727-405888 GCF_000696425.1 Galeopterus variegatus
ACATGTAACTTAAGAAGTAATAAATTGTGTAGTGATGAATCTATTTCAAAATATTGATAGATGCTAAGGCATTCCATGGCCCTTTTAACCCTCACAATTATCTTGTTTCAATTATTATCAACAGTCACAGATTGAAGTTCTGTGTACATGATGCCCAAAACAGTCAGTTAATTCAAGTTGTTCAACCCAGTTCATTCAATATTTTTTTAAAAAGCACCAATGAATTGAGAAGCTAATTTTTCCAAAATAGTTGATTAAACACTCCCAACCTAAGAAGGTTCTATAGAGCCAGTCTGAAAAGCCAAGGCTACCATTTCATCTCATTATTCCTTCAAAAAATCGTTTTGTTCCTTCCACAAATCATTTTGTTCCTTCCTTCCCCTTAAAATGCAATAAACTTTAACATCTTATGATTTTTCTCTTCCCCTAATTCAATGATCCTTTTCCATGTCATCAAATCCAAAATTTCTAAAATTTTATTGTCTCTAGACCATTCCTGTACAATTAAAAGAGTTTAGATAATTCCTCTAAACACTTTACTGATTCAGTAATCCTCTGAAAAGTTTCCAAATTTATACCTTCTCACCTTTTACCATAGCGCACATAGGCACTGTGATCCCCGATGATCTTTCTCTATATGGTAGATGGACACTAAGGTTACTCCACTAATTCTCCCCTTCTCGTATTCATGGACTTGCATAATCCCCTCCTCTTGATTGTGATCAGCACCTGGCACTTGCTTCTAACCAATAGAATATGGCAAAGAGGATGAGATGTTCATCCAATAATACAGCACATTATATGGCACAAGTGCTGGAAAGTCACTCCCATGATTATTTTATGTTATNCATAAAGAACTCTTAAAAATGGATTAGAAAAATCTTAACAGAAATTTGGTGAAAAACATGAACAGATAAGTTATACACCCCAAAGAAACACATGTGGCTAATAAATGCATTCTAAGATGCTCTTATGGGTGGGGGTGGTGGCCCATTGCCCTTGTCTCGGCATCCCAGGCAAGCTCCATTGTTTGCCTGGTTGTGGGAGGGAGTGGTATGTGGGGTACAGAAATATTTTCTTCTGCTCATTCTAGCCTGCTGCTCAAGCTCTCCATTATGTTTTTTTATTTCATTGAATTTCTTCCATTCCCAGATATCTGCTTGATTCTTTTTGATTGTTTCTATCTTTTTGTTGAATTTCTCATACATGTCCTGTATTTTTTTCTCTTTTACTTCATTGTGATTTCTATCTATTTTTTGCCATCCCGTTGAGTTTTCTTAATATTGCCATGAGGGATTCCTCTTCAGGCAATTGACTGGTTTCTTGATGTTTGGGGTCTGGTCCTGGAGAATTGTAGTCTTCTTTTGGGTGAACCATGTTTCCCTGCTTTTTTCATGCTTCTCATATCTGTGCATTGATGTCTGCACATCTGGTAGTGTAATCACTTCTTTTAATTTTAGGAGTGGTTTTTGAAGGGAAAAACTCTTTCCTGTAGAAGTATTCATGTTGGGTATTTTAAGTGTAGATCTGGGTGAGTGAGGTAATGTAGACTTCATGTGACTTCCTCCACTGTATTCAATCTTGCAATTGTCTGTAGGTGTCATTGTGGCTTAGGCAGTGGGGCCCTTGGCAGTTTCTCATTCGGATGGGTGTCCCTAGCCAGGTTACTGTGGCTGTGGGATTAGCAATTCTGTAAAGGTCTGCTTTGGAGGGACAAAGCCCTTGCCTGACCCTCTGTCAGTCACTGAGCAGGTGTACACTGGTGCAGCAGGGCCTGGCAGCTCTTTAGAGGGCCACTGGATCAGCTGTTGAGCTTAGTGCAAGCATGCATGGATACTACAGGGTCCAACAGCTCTCTAGAGGCATGCTGTGGAGAGGAAAACTGCTACCCAATCTGCTGTTGGTCATGGAGTAGGCATATCGAGGTACCACAGGGCCTGGAAGCTCTGCAGGTGGCCGCCTCATCAGCTGTTAAATCGGGCACAAGCCTTCAAGGGTGCAGCCAAGCCCCACAGCTCTGTAGAGGACTGCCTTGGAGAGTCAAAGCCCCTTCCCAGTCTGCTGTTGGTTTGGAAGCAGGTATAAAGTGGTGCAACAGATTCTAGCAGCCCTGTAGAGATCTGCTGGATCAGCTTTTGAGCCTATAGCAAACTGACAAGAAAGCAGCAGGCCCCAACAGCTCTGTGGAGGGCTCTGGGAGGAAAAGGGCCACCACTGGGCTGGCTGTTGGCTGGTCTTGGCACTCATGAGCTCAGTAGGTCCACAGGTTGTACAGGGTGGGTGCATGCAGACATGGGGAGTAGCTGCTTACTGGAGCCTTCCTTGCCCAATTGGTCTCCCAGCCTGCTGGGGTGGAAGGGGATGGAGTGTCACGTTGACTCAGATACTGGGGTCTCACTCCCTTTGTCTAGCCTAGGTTTCAGACAGCTGGGGTTGTGGTCCTGCTGGCACCCATGGAAACATGTGGAGAATTGCAAGGGGAGGCAGGGCTACCACCAGGCTGGTTGTTGGCCAGCGCAGGTACCTGTGGATTCAGTGGGTCCACAGGCTATGCAGGGCAGGCATCCACTAAGGTAGGGGGCCGCCACACCTTGTAGCTTTTCCACTCAGCTGGTCTGCCTATTCAACTGAGTTGGGGGAGAAGAGGTGCCGCATGGGCTCCAACAGTGGGGTCTCAGTCTTTTTGATTGTCCTTGGCTCCAGGCAGCCCATGTGAATGCAGTGGAATGGAGGCAGGGCCTCCAGACAAAGGGAGTCAGTATCGCCAGGACCAGGGCAGGGTGCACTCCAGCTGCAAGTTCAGCTGGAGACAGCGCTGCACCATAGCTGCTCAAGGCAGGAGGAGGTTTCCTCTCCTTGGGCTTCCACTATGAGACTGTGTAGCTCCACTTTCTCCCAGCTACTTTCCAACTGAGCCAGGGTCCCCAGAAGCCTGGGGGACTCAATTGTAGTAGGGATCGCTGGTATTTGTGGCAGCAATGGACACAGCTGGGGTCTTTTCCTGCTTATTCTCTCTGCCTGGTTCTGAGCCAGTCCCTGTGTCAGGGCAGAGGCTGGATGCTTTGCTGTTCTCTTTATCATGCCCTTCCCATCTTCTGCACTTCACAAGAGTCTTGTTACTCTCCTGGTACTCTGCAGTGTATTTCCTCAGTCATTCCAGTCAAAATATATTTGTTTATCTGTTGTTTTGGTCTCTTTTTCTGAAGAGGGGAAGACTAGCACCAGACCTCTGTAGTTGGCCATCTTGGGGAAAAAAAACTAATTTGGGGTTTTTATTGTTCTTGCTTTTGTAGTTCCTAGAGGTGTAACATTAGATTGTTTATTTGGGATCTTTCAACTTTTTTGATTTTAACAACAACAGACATTCAAAGAAACACTCCAGGGGGAAAAAAGTAGTAAATAAAAATTGTCTCTGAGTGGGTTCATATGTTGAATCTGGCAAAGACTTCAAAGGACCAATTATAAATATATTAAAAATTAAAGAAAACTATACTTCAACAACAAAAGGAAAATATCATGACAATGACTTGACGATAGGAAATCTCAAATTAAAAAAATAGAAATTATAAAAACAACCAAATGGTTATTCTAGAATTGAAGATTACAATAACTGAAATAAAAATTCATGACTGGTTTAATAATAGATATAAAATGGCAGAAGAACAAATCTTTAGTCTTGAAAAAATAAAAATAAAAATTATCCAATCTATGAACAAAGAAAAATATTGAAAATAAAATGGACAGAATGAAACACAACAACGTAATTGTAATTGGGGTTCCAGAAGAAAAGACAAGAGAGGAAGTGGCAAAGAAATTTTTTGGAAGAGCTAATGACTCATAACTTATCAAATTTAATGAGAAATAATTCTCTACAGATCCAAGAAACTTGATGAACCCAAAGCAGGATAAACACAAGGAGATTCACACCTCGATGTACCATAGCCAAACTGTTGAAAGTCAAAGAGAAAGACTTGAAAGCAGTAAAAAAAAAAAAAAATCACATACAAAGAAATCAAAATAAAAATACAATTGACTAATCAGAAACAGTGGAGGCTAAAAGGCAATGAAATGATATATTTAAAGCGATAAAAGAAAAAAAAAGTCAACCAAGAATTCTATATCCAACAAAACAATGGTGAGAATGAAGATGAAATGAAGATA
>NW_007727510.1:0-774 GCF_000696425.1 Galeopterus variegatus
CTAGGGGGAGGGGGATGATTGGAAGCAGACTAGATACAATGTGATAGGCCAGCATGAGTATTACATTTTGGATAAAGAGGAGATTGATCTGATAAAATTAGAGACTATTGCAGACACATTGAAATAATAAATATTTTCAGATTACAAGTATAGATTGCCTGAGCAGTGAAATAAAAAATGAAACCTTTACTTTGGAAATTTTGGCACTTATTTACCAATTGAAAATAAGTGTGAAGTTTCTCAATTCAGTCCTAATAGGTTATTTCTTATTGTCAAACTTTAGATTCTGCTTAAAACTGTGGTTAGGAATATTTGGAGTGTTACAATCCCTTTCAACATTATTACTGTCCAAGTCTATTAAAAGTTGGACTCTTAAAACGTATCTCAATTAGATTAATACTAATATACAATGTTATCATGTGCTATGGTTAGCTTGGCCTTTGTTCCCAGTAAAGTTTGAGACCTTTTCATTTCAGAGAAGATGAATTTTGATAGACTCTAATCTATTAATTTTGCAAAGACTAGCACATATAGAAACACCTGGCACTGAAAAGGATTATATAATAACTAGTGAGGTAAATATTTTAAAGATGAAACTAGTTCTTGAATTAAAATAATCCTTGAAAAGTACTGATTTTATTCATAAGTACAGATTCCAGAACAACTGAGTATAAGATAATCATCAAGATATTGCAAATAGGAGGAAAAAAATTTAGCCTAAGGTCATGTTCCCTAGAAGCAGATGGAGAGATGAGGATTCACGCTCAAGTGTTT
>NW_007727510.1:2698-30745 GCF_000696425.1 Galeopterus variegatus
AGAACAAATCCTTTGTGATTGAAAGATTGAAATAATAACGCTTGAGTCTCATAAAAAAGCTTTCTGTATCTAAGTTTATGTAATCTGGTTAGTAAGAATATCCAGAGTCAGGCACATCAATTCTATTTTTTCTAAATCCCAGAGGCTAGCACAATGTTCTACAGAGAAGCTTAAAAAGCGTAACGATGGAAAAGTGTATAAAAATGAGTAACATAATGACAGAATCACAAAAACTTCTTTTGTTCCTATGAGTCAATGAGGCTACTGTAAAGAAACACAAAATAAACAGGACGTATCTAAGGGACTTTAAAACAATGTAACTGGGGGCCGACCCCGTGGCGCACTCGGGAGGGTGCAGTGCTGGGAGCNTAAATAAATAAATAAATAAATAAATAAATAAAAGAAAAAAATTCTGAAGATCAACAAGCAGCTTTTCAGCTAGAAGTTCTTATATCCTGCACACACATCGGAGACAATAATAAACTGGTAAAAGAATTATATCTGACCATGTTTCAACATTAGAGAATATGTTAATGTCAATACCTCCACAGGAGTTGGTTTGTTTTCAAAACAGAAATAAAATTTGAACATTTCAGGGCTTGCTAACTCCAATATTTACAAGAGCTAAGCAGATAACAAAAACTGAGGCACATGTAATACAATAGAATGTATGGGGGGGTGGGAGGGAAGGTGGGAAGGGCATGTGCTCCCCAAAGGGCAGCTATCGTTTAGCTCAAGCCAAACACTGGCATAAAGGAATGTAGACTCCCTGTTGCCAAATTTCTAGTATTTCATAATAACTCAAAAGTCCAAACTTTTATTCGAAATCTCCTAGTTTTTAAATGTCAACAATAAATTCAATAAAAAATGTGGTCAGGCCGGACATGTCTTCATACTATGTTTTACCTGAGTACTGATCATATATGATGTCTGATTTAAAGTTACCTATTTAGCCAATATTTTGTAATCTGTGTAATTGTTATAAAAATTTTATCTCTTAAAGAAAGATGGTTAGAATTATAGCCATTAACTAATCTTTTACTCAAATTTCTCTCTTCTTCTTTGTTCTCTATTTCCTAATTTACTGTGGTAGTAATTGGTCATCTTCTACCTTGTGTCACATCTATATGTATATTTTTTCTCTGTCTGATAAATTTTACCTCTTAAGGAGAGAGAGATATCTTTAGATTTGTATGTGAGTGTGTTTGTGTGGGCACGTATAAGTACACTTTATTTTTTTTCCCAAGGCACTGTCTCAATGCCTCACGCTCAAAAGAAAGTGCTTAACAATACTTGCTGAGTTTAAGCTGTCTGCTCATGCTTAATATAAAAAAGAACAAACCACTTCAACCTTATAAAAAGCATGCTTTTTCAATGTCCATGTTGCTTAACAAGAAATCACCTTTATTTTTCTCAGCGCTAAGGCATTATCACAGATAAAAACTTCCTTTCAGTTTGAATACACTCATAATCCTATTCTATTTTATGTGCAAATGCTTTTGGTCTCATCTCTGTTTCCTGAAATTTGAAACACTGCAGAACTTTGTTCTCCATCACCACCATGTATTAGACACTCTAATAGAAAAAACAATTCCACATAATTAAAAATTACTCTGAAGGAGAAATTGGAATTTTTTTTTTTTTTGTCATCGGTAGGTTAAATGATTCAGTGCTAGGTCCCCATTGTACTTCTTAGCCCTGGTCACTGACAGAGTTCAAGATGTCTTAAAATAGTTTTTATAACATACACAATTTTATACATAAAATTTTGGTTTTGAACATTAAAATTTTTGATTAAGGCAAAGTTACTTTCCTGAATTTTTTCACAATACAGCAGGGAAACAGATGTACAGAAAGGCACTAAAAGGTGACAACTGTCATGCCTGCTATGAGCAGTTACATGCTGTGGAGCCAGCAAAGTCCTCAAAGATGAGGGGAAATTTGAAGTATATCTTGAAGAATTCTTAGGATTTGGCAGGCATGATTTGTGGGAGAAAGAGGGAAAGAGGAAAGAGATTCAAGAAAGAAGACGGAAAGAAAACAGTAGAGGCATGAATGTAAGAAAGTGCATGACATGGTCAGAGATTTTATTCAAGTAAGAGCCGATAGCACCTAAAAAATGATGCTTGGTGGGATAAATCAGAAATGGAATTAAAAACTAATCTCAGGCCAAATGGTAAAAGGCCTTGAAGATATGCTAAGGGAGTACAACCAACTGACATTATTGGCGCCCAGTGAATCATGCCTCCTAGGAAAGTCACTCTTGTATAGTCTCCTTCCTAGACTAGGGATTCTGTGCTTGGCCATGTCACTTGAATTAGTGATTGGGCCACCAGCAAATGTGATATAAGAGCTGATAAATGCATGTGTTTGGGGACTTGCCACTTAGAATCCAACTTCAATGTAAGAAGCCTAGCATGGTTTCCTTGAGAATGAGCAACTACAAAGGAAAGGAGGACCCAGCCATCCCAACACCCCAGTTGAGCTAGCTCTTATGTTATCTGTCAGATGAATACAGCCAGGTAAGTCCCACCACATGAGATTAGCACAAGAACTGCCCAGTTAATCTGCAAACTCACTACAATTTAGAGTATTCTGTTATGCAGCAATGCAAACTAATACAGGGGTTAAAATGTTTCATATGGGCAATGTATAGTCATCAATGTTTTGTCCTGATTTGTTTTTAAACTGAAGATACAACAACGCAAGAATTGAGTTTGCAAATATAAATGGTGGAAAATGTGGAAGAGAGTTTAAGGCCAGAGTAAATGGACACCAGGAAACAAAATAGAGCATCACTGCATGTGTCTAGATAAGAAATAATGCATATTTATGCCAGCACAGAAGTCAGCAAATTTTTCCTGTAAAGGGCCAAACAATAAATATTCTAGGTTTTCCTGGCCATAAGGTCTCTGTTGCAACTGTTCGCCTCTGACATTGCATCATGACAGCAGCTACAGAAAATATGTAAAAGAATGAGTGGGGCTGTATTCCAACAAAATTTTATTTATAAAAACATTCATTGGGTTGTATCTGTGTTAAAACAAAGGTAGAGACAATAAAAATAGAAGACAGTTAACATTTGGTAGTTAGACTCAATGTGCTGTGGCCAGTGAGGAAAAGGGAAGAATCAATGATGACTTACAGTTTACATGACCAGGCAGATTACATTGGTGGTTACGCAGACGGGAAATACAGGGGCAAAGCAGGTTTTGGTGGGTCTGGTTTGGGACAGCTTGACTTTGAAGTGGTCTACTTGGGAGAAGGGTAGACCACTTCCTTAGATATGTAAGCATGGGAGACTGAATCTAGGAGGCATATATTTGGGAATCATTAGCATACAGGTAGAAATCAAAACCAGGAGAAGGAAGGATCACATTGCCTTTCTGAACTTCTTTTGCTTATCACAGTACCTGGCATATAGGAAGCACTCAACAAAAAACAACAAAATCATACAAGTCAGCTATGATTTTGATTTCAATTCTATTATCAGTAAAGGAGAGAAGAATAAGAAAACAACAGGATTGAATAGAGGGCCCTGGAGGAAATTAATATTTAAGGAGTTAAGTCATGGAAGAGAAATTAAAAGAAGAGATCAGAAGGGATTGTTAGAGGAAAAAGCCCCATTGAGAATGCTAAGAAGGAGTGTATTTCCTAAAAGAGGGGGCATTTGTTGGTGTCCAGTTCTGTGCAAGATTCCAAATAGACTGACATCAGAGACAAGCCCTTTGAAGGCAACAATGTTAAATCACAATACCTGGGAAAGATCAGTGTAAGCAGGTGGTGTTGGGTTACAACACAAAGAGCAGAAGGATTTAAATCCTTATCTCATGGTGTCAAATCCCATGGTTTGCCTGATTGCTTCATCCTTTTGAGTTAACTTTACTCACTGATTTCTCCAAGTGACTTCTACTAATGCCTTTCAACTTGCCTATGTCACGGGTGATCCAGGCTGAGACAAATCAGTCCTTGATCCCAGGGAATAGTCTAGATATGGGTGTGTGACCCAATCAGATCCTTCCTGGAGATGTTTTTCTGAAACCAGTGGGGAGAATTCTATTGCCCCTTATACTTAAGCTTTAACTAGTTGTTGTCAGGTTTCTGTCTCTCAAACTGATCTAGCCCTGACTTACACATCTCCAGAAGGACAAACTCCAGAAGAAACACATAAATGTGCCACATGATACAATTAGGGATGAACATTGAAGCCATTTAACCCTGGTACAGTTTCCATCATTAAATACAACAGCATTCCCAGAAGGCTTTCTTATCATTTGATGTCATTTGAAGTCTCACACTGCTGCCCTCAGCTCATCTGCTTTCATTCCAGATTTTTTACTGACAGTGTTTCCTAGCTAAATTCATGACTATGGATAAGGTTCAAATTATTAGAGAAGCAAAGTTTCTGAGAGAAAGAGACAGCTTCTCATTGTTCTTCATTATTTACAAATTCCCCTGTATGTTTCTAAAGCACTTAACCCAATTTATATTTTAATGAACTACCATACTGTACTTACCAAATGCCTAGTAGGTCAATACTAGAGGTCCCATTTTAGGAATCAGAAAAAATGAATAATCAGAATGAAAACAAACCAGAGCATCTGCAGAACTGGCACAACCAAAACAATCTTCAAATTTTAATTAGGATTTCTGCCATTTCCCGTATATTCTTATATTGTTATTTATTTGGTATATTTCTTTAAATTTGATCATCTTTGCTTCAATATATGTATTTTAAAAAGGAAACATTATATCACTTCCATAAATGGAAAACAATATCACAACAAAAATAGGAGGTAAACTGAATACTTTACATATTTATTCAAAAACATGCTTTTCTTGTACCACCTAAAGACGGTCCTGGCCTCGAGAAGAAAGCATCCACATTTGAAAAAACATTGCTTGTGGGAACTGAGGTGGCACAGCATTATAAAAAAGAGAATAGGTTTTAGGCCCAGTAAACATGTGTTCTAGTTTCAGTTTATTTTCTTACTGGATCCTTCTATTTCTGTACAAAGAAATTTCTACTTCCTCTTCATCATACTTATCACATTTTAGTGAATTACTTATTTCAGTTTTTTGCTCTAGAGTTTAAGCTCTGTGAGGACAGAGAGTATATCTGTCTTTTCACCCTTTTATCACCAGCATCTAGCACCTGCACATGGGAGGCATCATTGATGAATGAATGGATGAATATATGAATGAATGAATGAACTAAATTGAACCTTCATTTCTTCTTTAATTGAGAAGAAAATAATACATAGTTTACATAACAGTATATAACCAAGAGTTATGGGATTAGAGGTGATACATATATTGAGTTCACTGAATAGTTGATATAGTAGCTATGAAGCATGACACCCATTTCCAATAAGTGATCATACCCAAAGGCTGATGCCATTTATGAAAACGATCATTTAGCCACATTTTTAGGCTTCATCAGCCTTCAATATTCCACCATTTCTAAACCCTTTCATTTCCCCTTATCTTTGTACAATCTGTATCTCCTGTTGGAATGTTCTCACCTCTTTTCTAACTTATAATTTCAAATGTACAACATGCATCTTATGGGTTAGTTTTTGTTCCTCCCAAATTCATATGTTGAAGTCTTAACCACCAGTTCCTCAGAATGTGGCTGTATTTGGAGACAGGGTCTTTAAAGAGGTCATTAAGGTTCAACGAGGTCATTTGAGTGAGTTCTAACCCAATATGACTGGCATCTTTACAAAGGAGATTGGGACACAGACACACAGAGCGAAGACCACGTGAAGACAAAAAGGAGAAGACTTCCATATACAAACCAAAGAAAATGTCCTAAGAGGAAACTAACTTTTCCAAAACTTTAATCTCTGACTCAGCCTCCAGAGTTGGTAGGAAATAAATTCCTATTGTATACGCCTACCAGACTATGGTGCTTTGTTATGGCAGCTCTAACAAACTCCAAAACCCAGATCAGGACCCTCCCAGGCCCCTAGGCAGAGAAGATGTTCAGCAATCTTCTGGTCTTCAGCACACTCTATCTGTGTTCCCACTGTAAGACGTATTACATTTTATTGTAATTACCCATTTGCACAGTGACAATCAGGCTGAACTTTGCGATAAGGCATGAGATCTAATTCCCAGATGAAGAGGGGAAACTCAAGTTTGCTACTTCTACATTATATTCCATCTACATTTATTTGGTAGATTGAAAAAGTGCCATGTTTTCATTGCCATTCATTTGTTGAGTGACAATAAGCTATCTTGAAAAAAAAATTTATTTTCAATGAATAAATAACAGATCTGTAGTCTGCACACATTTTTATTTTTCATGATTTAATCTGTGATTTTTATACATTTCAGCCTTTTCATTAGAACTTGAGCTCCTTGAAGGAAGACACTGTGTCTAATCCATCTCTGGCCCAACACCTAGCACTGTCCCTGGAACCTAGTAGATGTTCAAAGGATATGTGTTATTGACTCAATCAATAAATAAGGAAATGATTTTTTTTATTTCACATATCCATTGTTTATGAGAAAACAGAACCTTTGATTTGATTTTAAAAATATATGAAAATACTCTATAACATAGAAAATTAGGTAAGTGGATTGAAAGAAGAATTTTTTAAAACTTCATGCGAAAGTTATGGTCATTTTCACTTGACCTAGGCTAGGGGGAGGGGGATGATTGGAAGCAGACTAGATACAATGTGATAGGCCAGCATGAGTATTACATTTTGGATAAAGAGGAGATTGATCTGATAAAATTAGAGACTATTGCAGACACATTGAAATAATAAATATTTTCAGATTACAAGTATAGATTGCCTGAGCAGTGAAATAAAAAATGAAACCTTTACTTTGGAAATTTTGGCACTTATTTACCAATTGAAAATAAGTGTGAAGTTTCTCAATTCAGTCCTAATAGGTTATTTCTTATTGTCAAACTTTAGATTCTGCTTAAAACTGTGGTTAGGAATATTTGGAGTGTTACAATCCCTTTCAACATTATTACTGTCCAAGTCTATTAAAAGTTGGACTCTTAAAACGTATCTCAATTAGATTAATACTAATATACAATGTTATCATGTGCTATGGTTAGCTTGGCCTTTGTTCCCAGTAAAGGCAAACATACAAGTCCTTTCTTAGTCCATCCAGCAATTTTTTTTTTCTCCACAAACAAAATGTTACTCATTCATTCAATAAATACGCATTGAGTATCTCCTGTGTCTTATATCCCAGGCACTGGGATATGCCTTGGAATTATAGCAATGACATCCAGTGAGGCAGATATTGAAAATTATATTGATATAAACTAATAAAATCAAGTGGTGATTAAGTGTGAAAAGGAAAAAGTATAGGGTGAGAGCACATAATGAACTAAGACCTAACTTTGGAAGATTAGGGAAAGGCATTCAGAAAATAAGAATATATCAGCTCTCAATTTTCAAGACTGCAAGTGTTTCAGGGTCTGAGGCAGCTTCTACTATATATACAACTGGATAACAGTAACTAAAATTTCCCTAAGGATAGGAAAGAGACCAGCTTCATATGAGAAAGCATTCCACTCCTCATCACAATAAACACTCAGTAACATTTCAGATATAGTGAGAGAGCTTGAGGTTACAAGGGTTTGTGGGTTAGTTCAGTGTCCACAAAGGAAAGGAAGGTCATCATGAAATGGATAGAGGTACTTTGGGTTCAAACATAGCCTATTCTATACTGTTATTTCTAGTCTTCTGAGCTCCTTCCTGAAGAACAGGTTGCAAAATCAAACAGAACAAATCCTTTGTGATTGAAAGATTGAAATAATAACGCTTGAGTCTCATAAAAAAGCTTTCTGTATCTAAGTTTATGTAATCTGGTTAGTAAGAATATCCAGAGTCAGGCACATCAATTCTATTTTTTCTAAATCCCAGAGGCTAGCACAATGTTCTACAGAGAAGCTTAAAAAGCGTAACGATGGAAAAGTACCTGAAACTGAAAGAGAATTCTGAAATGTAAGTTATGCCTTGAGTTATCCTTATCCAAGGCAAGATTCCTGGGGCTTACTTATACTTGACAGTGGTTAGGGGTGGGGATTGGGAGTTGGAAGTGTGGGGTTGGAGAAAGGGCAATAAGGCACTTCTGGGTGCTACATAATTAAAGCTATTTAACATCAATACACCGTTGAGTTCTTCTAGGATCCTTTCTGATAGTTTACTTGACCTTTAAAACTATCACTTGGAGTAGGTGAGAGCAAAGACTTATTTATGTTCTTAAAATCTAGCACGTTACCTGGGATAATCCATACACATATGAATGCTATCAGCAAACATACAAGTCCTTTCTTAGTCCATCCAGCAATTTTTTTTTTCTCCACAAACAAAATGTTACTCATTCATTCAATAAATACGCATTGAGTATCTCCTGTGTCTTAAGAGTAAGTTTGACCTGGAAATTTTCTGCCTTCAAGATTAGTATTCTTTCTACTTCATCATGCTTCTTTTTATTAAAAAATAGAATAAAAACCAGCAGAAATAATTTAATCCAGCTCTCTCCTATACACACACAGAGCTTCTTTCACAATCGTGAAGGCAATTTTCCTACTGTTTAGGATTTCCAGCTTTGAGGATTTTAATGCTAAGAGAAAAAGTTTACTGCAATGTTGAACACCTCTAATTGTGAGAAAGTCTGTTCTAAAATGAATTTTCCCTCCCTGCAGCTTCCAGCTGCTCTCTAAACTAGACATTGCAATTCTGTTCCCTATTATCCAAGAGAAACCTTCAGCTGCTTGAATAGACCTATCATGTCTCCCCTCAATTTCCCTTTCATCAAGAAAACAGTCCCAGTTCCTCCAACTCTTAAATCTGTAACATGTTTTTATATGCCCTCTGGATATATTTTAATATGTCAATGTTTCTCCTAAAATTTGCTGTCCAAAATGGAATATGGTAATGGGAATAATGAAAAAAAGGGTAAACTGGTTTAAAAAATGTGAGAATATTATTTAACAGTTGCTTCACAAATTGGAACCATATATTTTGTGTATCACAATAGTTTTCCATATGAACTGTAATTGTGCAATTGACAATCTGAACTTTAAGCAATTTACAGTCCTCTTTGTTAAATAATATATTGTTGATTCTAACCTAGTGTCTTAAATTTCTCAGATCATTTCAAATCTTGGTTATATTTTCCACCTAATTCATCCTGTGCAATTTTGTGAGATCAGCAAATTTAGGAATCACACCTTTAGTACCTCCCTTAACTCTTTGATAAAAATGTGAAGCAGAATGTACCTAATAGCAAAACTTTTGGTCAATCCATAGACACATCTCAGGTTAGCCTCCAAACCAACTATCATATGTATAAATTCCACCCCTTTCCTTGTTAATACTACATCTGAGTCTCCACAGCAAATTATTGCCCTGCCATATTCCGCAGTCTTGTCCACAACTATGGAAAATGGCATATATTTTTCTGAAATAAAATACATGATGTTTTAAAATACCAGCCCAACACTTCCATGTAGAGAGAAGACCTGACTTTTTCTTTATGAATTTGTGTTTATCTCTAGTGTTCACTGCATTTTTTAAATGCACTTAATAACCATTTTAAGACTTGCCTATTGAATAATACTAATATTCTGAATCTGTACCGATTGCATATGTGACATTACTCACATAGAGCAATATCCCCCATCTCCTGTCTTCTGAGGACCTACTTATCGGCCACAATTTTAAAAGACAATTGCAGTAATTCGAAGACTGCATTAAATACTGTTAATAAAAAATAATTTTATAGTACAATAAACATTCTTATAAAGCTATTCCTTCACACTTGAGACAAATCTATAGTATAATTAATAATAATCATAACATTTAACATTTATCAACTCCTAAAATATGTTAATTGCTTTAAATGCACGATTTCACTTAATCTACAGAACAACCCTGTGAGGCAATTTTGCTGTTGCTACCTTGTTTTCAAATGAGTAATTTGAGGCTTATAAAAGAAATTTCTTCAAGGCCCTATATAATAATGATATAGGAGCAAACTGAATCCAGTTTTTTCTGAAACCGAAGTTATTAACTACTACACTGTAATGGGTAGATTTCCAGAAAAGAATTTGCTTTCTCAAAGGACATGCACATTAAACATTTTGATACATCCTAGAAATTGCTCTCCTGAAAGCATAAAGCAATTTATAAACATGCCAATAATTTATATCAGTGCCCTCAACAACACTGGATACTATTAACATTGTTTTTGTGATGATCTCTTTTTTTGTTTTGATTTATATTTTCACTCATGTCTTTGAGCATTTTTAAATATGTTAAGAGACCTTTTGTTTTTATTTTTCACGAGTTGCTGTTTGCATATTTTGCCCTATTATTACTTTTCTCATTGAAAATTTGTGTTATTGATTTTTGTATAACTTTGTATATTAGTAGTATACACACCTTTTTTTTTTTTTTTTTTTGGCAGTTGGCCGGTACAGGGATCCAAACCCTTGACTTTGGTGTTACAACACCATGCTCTAACCAACTGAGCTAACCAGCCAGCCCCTATAAACACATTTTATACTATACATACTGCAAATATTTCCTTCCATTTTTACATTTGTGTTTTTTTTTTTTTTTTCCTGACCAGTAAGGGGGTTGTAACCCTCGGCATGGTGTCGTCCGCACCACGCTCAGCCAGTGAGTGCACTGGCCTTTCCTATATAGGATCTGAACCCGCGGCCTTGGTGCTACCAGCGCCGCACTCTCCAGAGTGAGCCACGAGGCCGGCCTTACATTTGTATTTTATTATATGTAAACTACCTTTCCCAATAAAATCCTTTAAATTATTTTTTGGGAAATCACATCTGTAAACTCCGACTTTGTGGCTTTGGTCTTTGCACAAGGGAAAATTTGGGTTTAGGTTTTTACATCTCAACATTATACCTTTTACTCTTACATCAATCTGTTTTCTTTTTTTAACACATAAGAACACATAAAGAAACTGAGGCTTGCTGAAGTGAGGTAAAGAGGTAAAGTTAGCCAGGTTATAAATGATCTGGAGTTTATACCTCCAAAATGGCTAGATTTCTAGAAGTGGTCTTGCTTGTTCAAAGCATATGCACATAAAACATGATCTTTCCACCATAAAACACTGCTTTTTATTATGAAATACTTATGAATATATTTTTTTTAGTTTTCTATCTTCTCTTCTTTGATGCATTCTTTTTGAAACATAATATTACTCAGTTTTTTGAGTGTCACCCTACTATTATGAGGTACACACAGGCAGCGGTCATGTCTCATTCATGTCTATATCCCCAGTGCCCATCATAAAGCCAAAAATCAATGCATGTTTGTTGAACTGAAAAGAATTTTATTTTTAAAATAATGTGCAGTCATGTTGCACTACCGGTCAAAATCCTACAATGTCTTCAGGCTAAACAATCAATTCCAAACCCTTGTCCTCATTTCTAGGTATCTTAGAGAATGGCTCTATATAAATCATCTCTCCCACTAAAACCCAAAATAGTCCTTTACTCCAGACAGCTGGTCCATCTTACTGTCTCAGAATACCTATGTGGATTTCTATTTTTCCCTATCAATTATAGAATTTATCACCAAAAACTTCTTTATAAAATTTTCCTTGACTACTTGGGAACACATTGATTTATCTTTCTTCTTCAGCCAGCAGTTAGAATTGTCTAATTTTAGCGGTGCAAATGATCTTAAACTTGATCTGGGTTAAACCCTTCATTTAATAATGAGGAAACGGATGGCTAGTAAGGTTATGAAACTTTCCCTTAGAGTATTCTTAATGACCATGGCTCACATTTTAGTTTTCAATTTTGCTTTTCACTTTAATTTTGTTCCAATGGGATTAAAAGCTCCTCTGGAGCTAGAACTAGCAGTAGATTCAGCAATTTATTGAACAAATATTAATTAAGTGCCAACTATGGGCCAAGTAATATTCTAGAATCTAGAAATGCAAAACTACTACAGATATGAGCCTTGCTTTTATATAACTGTAGTCTGTGGAAGAAGCAGATATTAACTAAATAACTACGAAATAATTTTAGATAATTCTATAATTAAAATTATGATAACTGTTATGGAAAACTAAATAATGCCATGGAAATAGACACTAGAATATTTAGTCCAGGCTGGAATGGCAAACAAGAATTTCTGAAAGAAGTGACATTTCAACTGAAGTACAGGTTAAACAGGCAAAAGGAGGGAAACTTTTTTTTATGAAGAAAGAATTGTGAGTTAGTTCCAAAAAACAGAGCCTGAAAGTAGTTAGGAATTTTACAGAAAACGAGGCACACAGTGTGGCTACAGCAAACAAGTACAGGGAAACTGAGGACGGATAAGGCAGCAAAACTATGCTAAGCACTGCTGTGCCAAGTTTACAATTGAGGATTTAAAACACTATCAAAAGTGCTAAAAAATCCATTAGAGAGTTATTACAGGGAAGATCTGTTATTATTTTTATAGTAAAAAAAGAAACTTGCTATGGATTTTAAACTTTCTTTAAAGGATTAGAAAAACATAAGCAAAATGAAAATGGGAGACTATCATGTAGCCCTGGGGCGGGAAGGAGGCAACTTGGCTAGGGTGATAGACATAGAGAGGGAGACGTGTGTATAAACAGAAGAGGTTTTAATGGGTAGCATATACACAAAGATATTTATAGGGACAAGGAGATGTCATAGATAATTCCTGGTTTTCTGGTATTACCAACTGGATGAAAGAAGATGGTAATTGTGATCTTCATACAACTGAGGAATAATAGCAATCGAATTTCAGCCTTAAACCTATTACATTGGAGAGGCTTGTGAGAAATCCATGCAAACATATTATGTAGAAGATTGGTGATATGATTCTGGAACTATAATTTGAGAATCATTGGCATAATGATAAATGCATATCCATAGAACTGAATACAATCACTAGGAAGAAAATGTCAGGAGTAATCCTAATGAATTTAAACATTTTGAGGTAAAGTAGAGGTAAAAAAAAAAAAAATGACAACAGATTCTGACAAACAGCAGTCATAGTAAAGGTGAAAAACCAGTATATGATAGTGCAAGAACTAATAGTATACCTGATGCAGAGTTCAGACTCAAAAATATTTTTAAGATAAATTAATAAAACTACTCATCTATATTAGACACTGCCAACAAGTCAATTAAGATGGGATCTGAAAAGGACCTATTGCATTTAACAATGTGAAAATCAATGATGACCTTACGGAAGGGTTTTGGCAGCAGGGGTGGGGGAAATGGGTGTGAGAGTATCAGATTAAAGTCAGTTAATAGGTTCCACCTCATAAGACTAACAAAAATCAGTGTCCAGAAGATATAAATACTCATAATATCTGCATATTAAGAGTAAAGCAAACATGTCACTCAACAGAAAAATGGGAAAAATACAAGTGGGTATGATATTGTGAAATATATATTTGGTTTTCTTCTTGTTTCCTGGCATACAACTGCTAAAATCCTTAGAATCTCCCAAGAGATGTCTTTTTGTATGATAATTAGTTGATGGCTGGCTGCCTCTTGATAGCTTTAGGATTGGAGCCAGTTAGCAGAAAGACCAAGGCAAGGTTAGAAGGTTGGGACTTTCAGCTCTCCCTGCCTCAATCTCTGGGGAGGGGAGAGGGCTGAAGGTTAGGTTGATCACCAATGGCCAACGATTTATGCCTATGCAATAAAGCTTCCATAAAACCCCAAAAAGGACTGGGTTTGGAGAGCTGGATGGCTGAACATATGTAGGTTCCTGGAGGGCATCATGCTCAGGAAGGGTCTGGAAACTCCACGCCCCTCCTCCCAAACCTCCCTCTAAATCTCTTCATCTATATCCTTTGAAATACACTGGTAAACACAGATAAGTGTTTCCCTGAGTTCTGTGAGCCATTTTAGCGAATTAATTGAACCCGAAAAAGAGGTCGTGGGAATCCCAACTTAAAGATTGTAGGTCAGACATTCTGGGGTGCCAGACTTGTGACTGATATCTCCAGGTAGATAGTGTCAGAATTGAACTAAATTAGAGGACACTCAACTGGTATCCACTGCACTTTTGGTGTGTAGAGTGAAACCCCCCTGCATTTGGTCACAGAAATCCCATGCTGATTGTGTTGATTGTTGCTGACTGAGAGTATAGGAAAAACATTTTGGTTTGTTTATTCCCGTATTCATGATTAGTAATTCACAAAATAGTAATCTTAATGTCAAAAATACATTTAAAATGTCCAATTAATAATCAGTAAAATGTGACTTAATAATATGGTGAAATACTATGGTAGGGAACTTCTAAGATGGCCTTCAATGATACCCACCCCCTGGTGTTCATGCTTCTGTTTAACACTGTCTCCTTGTGTGGGGGATGGACCTAGTGACTTGCTACTAATGAACAGAATATGACAAAAGTGATGAGATGTCTCTTTCTGAGATAAGGTTACAAAAAGTCTGAGACTTCCCTCTTGCTCATGGCCTCTAACTCTCTCGCTTGCTTTGAATGAAACCAACTTCCATATTGTCAGCTGCCTATAAAATGGCACATGGCAAAGAACTGAGTGAGGTCTCTTTGCAATCGTCAGTGAGGATCTGAGACCCTCAGTACAATAGTACATAAAGAACTGAATCTTGCTAATAAACACATGAGTAAGCTTGCAAGTGAATCTTTCCCAATAGAGCCTTCAGATGAGGGCACAGTCGCACAGCTAACATCTTAATTGCAGCCTATGAATGAACTTGAAGCAGAGATACCCATGTAGGCCAAGAATGGATTTATTATCCACACAAACTGTAAGATAAATGTTGCTATTTTAAGCCATTAAGATCTGGGGGAAATTTGTTGTGTAGTAATAAAATAACAAACATAGAAATCTCAAATAATTCAAAATCTAAAATTCTGATAAAGTCAACTGTTAAGGATATGGAGTAAGAGGAAATATCCATGTAGGGCTGATGGGAATGTAAACTCAACCTCTTCAAAAACCAACTTGACTATTCCTAGCAAAGTTGAAAATGCTGTACCCTCAAGCTAACAATAGCTCTTCTAAAGAAATATTTTCATCTAAGAAAATAAATATAAACAAGCATGAATGTTGTAGGATTGTTTATAAGAGTGAAAACTGGACAAACTAAATGTCCATCAATATAAGAATGGATACATAAATTTGATATATTCATGCATAAGTGAACTAGATCTGCATATATCAACAAAATGTACACAAGTACACTAATTATTTGATATAATTTATGTAGATATTAAAAATATAAATAATGCCATATATTATTTGTGCATAGATACAAATATTATCAAATATAAAAATTAAGGAGGAAATGATACATACCTATCTTAAGATAATAGTTAACCTCTTGAATGAAGAAATTAAATGAGGTGTTCTTTAACCATATGTGTAATATAATATTTCTTCGAAAAAAAGATTCAAAGAGAAAATGGCGAAATATCAACATTAATTAAATCTGGGGATAGAGGGGTACATGGATATATGATATATTATTGTATTCTCTATATTATTTTTCATTACATTTGAAATATCTTATAATTTTTTAAACTTTAAGAATTGTGAATCGGAATCAGATAGAGACAGTATTTGTAGCAAACACTTTCAAGAAGTTTGATGGTGAGAGACAGGGGAACATTAGAGATAGTGGAAAAATTTATAAGGTCCATAATGAAGTTATTGCTTTTATTTTCCCTATTATTTTTTAAATGGAAGAAAGTAGAATATGTGTGGATGATAATGGGAATGATTTGTCCTGAGATAGACATAGAAGTCCAGCAAATAAACGGATTAAAGAAGAGTGCAAAGTCCCCGAGAAGAAATGGGATATAAAATTAGTCATTATAGGACATATATTCTCCCACTGTAAAGCAAGGTGGAAAGACAAGACAGATACAGATCTAGGAGAAAGATTTCCATCTTAGGACCCTATGACAAATCGGAAGTGTGAGGCACATTTACAAAAATAGAGGGATCAGAAGGGACAGTTTGCAATCTGAGGATGGTAGTGAAGCTATGAAATAGTATTTGCAGAGAATAAGACTGAGAGCTCAATAGAGAAAATCACAATATATCTGGGCATTGTTATGGAGACATTTGAATCTAAGGCATTATCAATCTGCCTTGTTATTCATGAAAAATGTTAGTAGCAGTAATTAATAAATAAATAATTATTTGTTTATGAAATAAATTAAAACCCTAATCTAACTGGGAAGACAGGGATGGTATTTTTGTTTAATGTGATTTTACTCAAGTATTTAAAGGCTGAGTTTAACTATAAGAAAACTAGGCATTGCATTTTCCCCAAACCCAAAGCCATCTACGACAAAGGGAAACTTTCATAATCTTAAAAACATCATTGTTTACATTTGTTGTAATTTTTCTCGGTAAATTTTAAAATATTCAAAATCAACAGGTCTCAGGCTAAGTAATACAGACTTGAGAACCTGGCTAGCATAATAACAACAAATCAACCCTAGAGTTTTCCAAATTATGCAGAGGAAAAAAATACTGACTGTAATAATCTATGATCTTATCATTCAACAATTAACAATTACTTTAATGTTATCTTATTAATTTATGTGTTTTATTATTAGAGCATTAAGATTTGTCACTAAATAAATTATGCTGATATATATGTGACATTTGGATTTCCTGAAGGTAAGGTTTAGAAAAGAAATCATCCAAGATAGCAAGGTAGAGAGTTAGAACAAAGTTTATTTTATTCTTAAATTGACTGAGAATGCAAGGTGTGGAGGAAAGCCTCTTTATTGAGTCATTGAGCTCAAATTTCAGTCCTGGCACTATCTTGGCAAGTCCCTGAATTCCTCCCAATTTCCTTGTCTACAATACAAGAGGATTAAATTAAATGATCTCCCAAATTCTATTTTTAAGTTTTCTACTCCTCTTTAGTTCAATAAAGTTTGGGAAAGAAGAGTTCCTATAGACACATAGCTATTTCCAGTTTTCAGCTACACAATGAGAAATGTCCTCAATGCAGCCAGGCTATGTAGAGGATTAACAACATCTCTTTGACATCACTCTCTTTGTACTCTGAATTCTTACTTCCCATAACCAGGTTACTTCCTTTCAGGTTCAGAGACAAAGAATTTGAAGCAAAAGTGAACAGAAGTAAAAATTAGGGTGAAGTAAGGAGAAAAAAGCATGTGTGTGTGTGTGTTCAATTTGGTACCTTGATAGCACTGGTGCTCTTTTAAGTATGGGGATGTAATTCCCTTAAAGAAAATGAAGACAGAAATGGACTAGAATGGGCAAAGACTGGGTTGAGATGAAAGATAAAATGCAATAGTGTCTTCAATATTCTTAGCTCAAGTTTTTATTAACTAGCTCTGCTTATATGCACTATTTAATGTGCTAGAAGAACAGAGAGGATGTCAGGAAAGTCAAAAGTAGATGGCAGAAAAAGGATTTCTAGGAGAGCACTAAGCAATTTGTTTTATAATTACCCTCTTCATATGTAATAGTAACAATTGACCTGACATTCAGAAATTTAATGAAGTATGAGAAAAATAACTTAATTTTCCATGAAGACAGTAGTTCTATTTTGGTTCAGCTCTAATAATATTCCATTTTACAAAATATACCTCTGCTGAACAAATGCAAAACTCTCCCTCAACCTTCACATAACCAGGCTTGATACCAATGTTGGAAAAAGACTGAATGATCAGGAAACTTTTCAAGCACATTTTACTTTAAAAATGATAAGTATAACTGAATGTGATTTGCTTAGGGATTTGGGGATAGAAGCATTTTCTTACATAATTTAGTTGATTGGACAATATATTTAATGGGACATGTAACAGAAGAACTGCTTTTCTATGCCTTAGGATAATGTTAAGCTGTTTCAAATATAAAGTCTTTTGAGAGTTGTTTGTATCTAAAAATATCTTTCTTATTTAAGATACATTATGTGAATAATGACAAACTTGACTTTACAGTGCCCCTCCCCACCCCTTTTATTTTGTACACAGATTCAGTGTTCGGTGCATGTTATCTACTTAAAATTATTTCTAAATGTGGATGAGAAGCTTTTGTTGGTCTTTGCACCCTGCATGTGTTTTATGGACACAAGTCCAGGAATGCTGGCAAGCTCTAGAAGATGAAAAAGATAAGGTGGCTTCCAGAAGGAACTAGTCCTGGTGACCCTGGAATTTAGACCTTAGCAACAGGAAACTAATACAGATATTGGTACCTGGAAATGGGGTGTTGCTGTGTTAAAGGTGTGCCTGTTTGTTTCTTGCTGCTTATAGTAAAATGCAAAAAGAAAGAGATAAATTGAGGAAACAACTGTTCAGCAAAAAGGAACTGATATTTCATTATTTGGTAAATTATTGGTTTATCCTGACTGCAAAAAATGCTGAAATTAGGAGATACACTGTCAGAGAAGTGTGTTTTGGAATAGAAAGCCAAGGATATGGCTCAACAGCCTTTGTTAGCTTTTTGGAAGTATAAAAATTTCAAATTATTCAAGAACAGAGAGAACTCTTTGAAAAACTTAGGCATGTGACTGACGAATTCCTCAGCCATCTCAGCAGCAGCCAGGAAGAGAGATGGGATTATTTAGGAAAGTTCTTTGTTGGAGCCTCTTGTCTAATGGAGCAAATCTCTGTAATATACTTGGGAGACCCACAAATTCTTAATAATGTTATATCAGCAGAAACACTGCCAGCTTAAACTGAAGAAACAGAGACAGGACAAAATGAAAGAAGGTTATCAGACTTCCAAAATTACACAGGGAGGAAAAAGGCTGATAGAACTACTCAGCTGAAAACATATACCATCCTTTAAGAAAAAGTGATGATGACTCAGATGGCAGAGCTGCTGGCCCAGATGGTGGAGCCAAGAGCCACAGAGGATTATTCCAAGGTCTTGAAACTTAATGGAGTTTGCCTAGTTGGATTTTTAAATTTTCTTGGATCCAGTGACTTCTTTTTCTTTTTCTGTCCATTTTCCTCCCTTTTTAATGGGAATGTCTATACCTTGCATCCTGTCCTGTCACACCATTGTATTTTGGGTGCAGACAATATGTTTGTGCCCCAAGATGGATCATGTAAGAGTCTCAACTATACTTGAGCGAGATTGTTTAGATAATAGTTTTGATCTGATGATTTTAGATGAGATTTTGGACTTTGCGTTGTGCTACAATGGGTTGAGACTTTGGGGAATGTTGGGATGGTCTGAATGTATTTGCATGTGTATGAATTAAATCCTTGCAGGCTTGAGGGTAGACTGTTCTAGGCTAGATAATGTCCACCCCAAAATATGTCCATATCTTAATATCTGGATCCAGTAAATGTTACCTTATTGGAAAAGGGGGTTTTGTAGATGAGATTAAGTTAAAGATCTCATAATGGGGAAATTATCCTGGATTATCTTGGCGGGCCAGTGTAATCACAAAGATTCTTATAACAGAGATGTAGGAAGGTCAGATAGAAGAGAAGTAATGTGATGACAAAGCAGAGATTGGAGTGATGCAGCCATAAGCCAAGGAATTCTGCAGCCTCTAAAAGATTAAAGACACAAGGAACAGATTCTTCCCTGGAGCCTCCAGAAGAAACCAGTTTGCCAAGACTTTACTTTTAGCCACCAGCAAAAGAAAACTAATGCTATGTGTTTTTTCTTGATCCATAAATTCCTCAGAGATCATTTTTACAAATTGGCAAATATGACATGTAGCATATTTCAGTTAGAACAGCATCGCAAAACATTCAAGTGCATACAGCGTATTTATCCAAAAAAGTTCTCAGGTAAGCATCACACATTTCCATATGGAAAAGTAAATGCAGAATAACTCAGTTATAACTAAAATCAAGTAAGAATCACCAGGATATATATTTTTTAAAAGGTTCACATTAAATGTATGACTCTTTGAACTGTCACCTGAGGAGGTTTTTATGGTAACTATATATTTTTCTTAATCTCTTATAGAAACAACGTCCCACATATGGTTTTCAGACCCTAAAATATGTTAAATTCTATTTCAAATTAAAGTACATAAACATCAAAAATTTATTAAACTTCACTTTAATTGATAGCATAAATATACGCCATATGTCATGTTGTAGCATGGTTAGATAGAAGATATAAATGTAGTAATAATAAAATAATCAAATGTTTGGATCAATCCAGTTTTAATAATTACTTGATTAATTACATATTTGAAAACTATCCCTATGTCTCAGGAGATTTCTATATGCTCTCTCTATATACACACACACACACACACACACAAACACACACACTATTGCTAGTTCTAACAATGGCCTATGACACAAATACTATTCTGCCTGCTTTATAAGTAATTTTAGTGACAGTCTCATGGTTTTCCAGATGCCTATGGTAGGTGCCAGCAATGGGCCACTTCCATCGAAGCTCACACATGATCTACTATGCCATCTTGTTTCTCTCTGACTCTGTAGAGAAAAGTGCTTCTGCCAACATCTCAGAGAAAGAATTTATCTTTTTCCAATATAGACAAAGAAAGTCATTTAAAAAATATGAAACCTACACTCTGTCTTTGATAAAATGCAATATTTTGTTCTAATACAATGGACAAATGGGGGAAAACACTCAACCAACCTCACTCTTGAACTTTAGTGCTATTTTGTCATAATCAGAGATGCCAAGGCAATGTAGTCCACCAAATTCAAAACTATCCAGATAAAATTAATAGATTATCCACTCAATAAAATCTGACTTTACAATAATTACCCTATTAAATTTCATAACAAGTTTGAAGCTAGTAAGCCAAACATCCTGATTTTGAAGATGAATGAACGGTTCTAAAATTTATGAGAGTGTAATGCTATTACATTCTTATTCAATTTACTACATAGCCATTGCTTCATCTTATAGTTTTAACCAGAGAAAAGTATTAAATAACTTTGTACTTTTAGTTTCTTGATATTTCATAGTTGTTGGCCCTTGATCAAATAAATTGACTTGAATAACAGTTTTTTTATTTTTAAGATAGAGGAGTAAAGGGTCAACAGAAAAACAGCAAACTTCTCTTGTTCTGTGTTTCTCTTTCATCTCTTAGAAAATATAATTTCATTTATACCCTTGAGATACAGAGTAAAAAATGTATTTTTCCATGTAAAGCATTTCATCAGTTTTGCAGCCTAGAAGACAGTCTCTGAAATGACCAATTCTACAATTAAACTTCAAAAGTAAGACCTCTAGTTTAGAACTGACCTGGCATATTTACAGCTCATGGTTCACAGAGTTCAAGCATGGTCACAAAATGAATCAGGAATTTAGACATTTTTAAATACAGGCACTTGCCTGCTGGATATTCTGTTTGGGTAAGTTCTCTATCAAAACTCTGTGATGCACACATAATTTAGAAATTCCAAACTTTCTCTTGTCAATTTTCTTTCTGACACAAATGTTTTAGTTCAGATTTGTGTGTGTGTGTGTGTTCTAAATATTCTCAAACATATATTATATACACATAGGCTATATTCTCTTCATGTGTTTGCATGAACACTAGCTAGTAACTATTGGGCACTAAACATGTGCCAAGCACTGATCTAAGTATGCTATATAAACTAATATGTTTAATCCTCAAAATAACCCTAAAAGGCATGTTCTATTAATATCTTCATTTTACAGATTTAATAAAAACCTAAGCCACAGATAAGTAACTTTTCTAAAGTCAAATAAAAAGTAAATAGTGCTATGAAAGCAACCTGAGGCCAGAAGTTATCATTTAATCCTCATAATAATGATAAAAGTGAAAGTATATACCTCTTTTTATGATTAAAGAAACTGAAGCACAGAGAGGTTACATAATTTATGTAGAGTCAAACAACTGATAAGTAGTGCTGTGAAAATTTCAATCCACATAATCTGATTCCAGAAAGCAGTTTTGTCCACTTCAATATATTGCTACTTTTTTAGATATTTGCCTTTCTAGAACCATCAAATACACAAAGTCATTATGTCTATGTATCGAAGAATGTTTCAATTGGGAGGTCACAAAAAGAAACATGGCTATCAAATACCTCTCCTTCCTTTACCTAAGGTGAGTGGGTAATGATAAAATACTAATCTACTAAATGACAAATATATTATTAATATTTCTAAAGAAATTAACCTTTCTTATCCAAACTCTATCCAAGAGTACATGCAGTTCAAGGTAATGTCTGACCTATGGATTATTCCCAGTTCTTTGTCCCTTAACTCAGTTCTCAGAATAAAATGATAGAGTCAGAGTCTACTGTAGATGATATAAATTAAAGTGCCGTCTCACCCTCTTTACAACCTCCTACCTCTTCTCTAATGAAGTTCCTAGCTGAACCACAGGTGTTACAAAAACTGACTTCCTTTATCCTTATTTGCAATTGTCTTGCCCTGGTCTTTGAAGCCATGTTAGCATATGTAGATAAAATTCATTATAGGTGCTAATCACTGTTCTAAGCATTTTGCATATATCATCACTATTCCTCACAATACATTTTAGCCAAGGAGGTATTCCCTTTCATAGATAAGGAAAATTTGAAAGGATAGGTAATTTACACAATATAGACTAGCTAGTAGAAGGCAGACCCACCATTCAAATTCAGGTCAGTCTGCCTAGAAGACTATCCGTCTCCACTTAATAACAGAGATATGCAAAACATAAACATGCACCATTCTGTACATGCAGATAAGGATGAAAACAATCTATACACATCAACCACAAACACACATGATGTGCAGCTTTAAGTGTGTAAATATCAATCTTGGTCTATTTTTTTGTGTGTGTTATGTGTATACAGCATAAGAGAAATTATTTAGAGAAACAACTCACAATAATGTTTTACAACTCAAGATCTTTAAAATCAAGATTTAAAATGAGATAATAGGTTATCTTCTTCTCTTTTATTTCACAAATAACTCTAACTAATGCTGGAAATGTATTGTTTTTCATAGTAACTTAGAAAACTTCCTTGATAAAAGTTATTTAATTTAGTACACATTTAAATTTTAAACCAGCAGTTTTTCCACTTCATGTCTATTTCAGCAATAGAATAAACACCAGTCAGCTGACTTATTTGAAACCAACTATAAAACCGTGTATGAAAATATCATCCCTGTCTCCAATATAAAAAGACTGATTGAAATGTAAATTTCCTATAAGATTTCCGATAGCCACAATAAATATAAAATATGGCAATATTAAAAGCATTATCCATTCTCATAAACACTTGTAAGACTTTAATTTTAAAAAGGTTGCAAGTCTTTCACAACGTAAATATAGTAATACAATAGGAAAAATGGAATTTCTACCATTATTATTTAGCTCCATTCTTTCCTATTTTATACATTTGATTTACACTTTGCAAGAATTGCTTTATCAATGAATTTCAATACATAGCCCTAAGGCAAAATGTTAAATTCCAACTCTTTTTTCAGTCATCTTCATCTTTCAAATATTTAGAACATAAGTTAGGCTAAAATGATTATCTTGAATTTTCTACACTTGTAAAGGCATGCTGTTTCTTGGTATTTCAACTAATTATGTCCCCTTGAATTTTTTAGTCCATGCTGTGGTACAGGTGTCCCATATGTTCAAGTTAATTGCATTTTTATGAGAAAAAATATGCTAAACCCAAAAAAGGAATTATACCTATAAATTTATATATACATAACATACATATATACACATATGTATACATATATAAACATATGTATACACACATATATGTAATTTAAAATCTAAATAAATTGGTCACAGGAAACTTTTTTTTTTAATCAGTTTATATTTCAGTTTTACAACCTGGTTTTTATGGAAAAGGATCAGGTAAAATTGGAGTCAACTGAAAATAAGCTAAGAAATACGATGCTAGATAACAGTGGTATGGATTTGTTAGCTGGTGTCAATAAGTAGGGATTTTATTCTTATCTTTGCAAATATCATAATTATTTTTAAGCCTCAAACTGGCAGAACTTGAACTCTGATACCAAACTCTCATACCTACTTGGTGCCAAACTGTGATATAAAACATTAAATTATAGGGACAAGTTTTAGCCATCAAATAAGAATAAATAAACCCTTCCTGGTAGTTTTATTCTGAGTTCATTTGCAGTCAGTTGGTCTCTATCCTACAAAATGAAATGGTCTATTCTTTATTTCCTACTTTTCCTGGGTGTCTTCCCTCTATTACAGCAAGTTTTTCTATGAGGTACACT
The DNA here is from genome assembly GCF_000696425.1 of Galeopterus variegatus. Lineage (NCBI taxonomy): Eukaryota > Metazoa > Chordata > Mammalia > Dermoptera > Cynocephalidae > Galeopterus > Galeopterus variegatus. Next base: position 26,897 of record NW_007727510.1, read on the forward strand.
CTCAGGACCACAGGAGGCATGTAGGTGGACAAAAGATACATTCTAAGAGTGAATGTAATGTAACTTAAGTTCTTCAAAGAAAAGCCAACAATGTATTGATGTTCAGAATTTCCAATCATAGAGTATTAGATACACTTGAAGAACTGACTTCTGAAACAAAAGAAGGGGAAACTAATGGGTCAAGGAAGAGAGTGGTGAGCAATTGCTGAAAGGACATTGTTACTGCTGACTCCGCCTAATAGATGGCCTAGAAGGTATCCATTAACCTTGTCCATTTAAATTCATATTCATATTAGATGGCAGGTGAAAAATACCAGCCAGCTAGAAGTGACTCCTCTATTTTGGGAGAAAATGCACTCTATAATCAATATTCAGTACAGGAGCATAGGGACCTTGAAACGTTTTCTAACTTTCTTCTGGTTTAGTTCCAGAACTTATGGCACTGTACTGGAGCGATTTTAGGCAGAACTCCTCCAGTTACCAGGTAAAAATAGAATTCCTCTTTGGCTCAAGTTAGAAGAAGAACAACATCAGTGAAGCAATCAGCCAACACACACACACACACACACACACACACACACACACACACACACACACACACAGCAAAGTATTTTGCTATATACCTTGACGTTCGCCATAGAATAAGAAGGAATGATTCCAGCCCGGAAGGATCCTAAACTCATAGGAAGTCAAAGCCAGTGCATGGGTCAATTAACTTCTGTACTGCATGATACTGACTCTAGATGTGTCAGATACTTGACTTACTTGATTTCTTAGCAGCATTTGACATTCCTGATTATTTTGTTTTTGGAACACTTTTATGCATGATTTTGGTTGCTTCCAATTTTGATTTTGTTTTCAGTCAAATTGGACAAAATTCTCCACTCGCATGCTTTCTATTTCCTTCCCAAATTCCATCTTTGACCTGAATGTCTTCTGTGTTCCACTATCCTTTACCCATCTGCCTCTGGACCTCTCCATATAGATGAATTGAATTCAGCATTTCTAACATGGAGATCATGATCTTCTGCATGAGCCTGCTCCTTGGATTGTACTTGATATCTCAGCAAACATGACGAATATTCACTCATTTTCCCAACTGGAAATATGACCTTTATCCCTGACTCCTCATCCTTCCTTCAAAAATACTGTCAACCAGCTCATTGTCTGAATTCTATACCTTCCCTGTCAGACTCTTGGTTCAAGTCATCTTTCTTTGCTTAGATGAATGGGGGTATCATCTAACTACTTGCATTGATTTTTCTACAGAGCAACTGAGTAACTTTTCTAAAACAGACATTTGATAAACTCACTCCCCTACCTAAAAATCATTCAAAGACTGCAATCCTCTCAGAGTAAAATGACTATTTATATCATGGTTCTTTATGATCTGAGCCCTTCTTCATTCCTTACCTCTCCTTACCTTTCACTTTAAAATTCAAGTACACTAAGCTACTGTGAATTGTCCATGCTTTTGCTCCCCAAAGTGACTGCATAAACAGCTCCTTCTCTCTGTAACTCTTTTCTCCTGTTCTCTCTTCTATATGATTAATTCCTATTAATCATTTCAGCATGAGTTTGTCATTGTTTCCTGGAAGAAGCCTCTCTAACAGTCAGCTCCATCCAGAGACTGGCTTACATTTTCATCCTAACTGTTTCTATTGCAGCCTGTTCATACCCTACTTACCACAGTACTCAGGAAAGATTACATAATTTGCTGGGACCCAGTGCCAAATGAAAATGAGAGACCACTTGTTCAAAAATTATTGAGAATTTCAAGAGGGTGACAGCACAGCACTTAACCAAGCAAAGGGCTCTTCTAAGTACAGGGCACTTTGGGACTGCACAGGTCACACATTCTTGAAACTCCCTGAGATAACATTTTGTTTCCTCTTTCATATGTCTATTGCTCACTAAATCATAAGCTCCTGGAAAGCAGACTCAGGGATCTTGTCCTACTCGCCGTTACTTCTTCAGCAATTAGCATTTTTCCTTTGTCCATAATAGGTACTGAAAAATATCTGTTGGTTCAATTTTCCACCCTGAACAACGAAATCTCAATGTAGGCATCAGTTTTCTGGTAACACCTGCAAAATGAGAATATTTGACCAGATGCTATCATTGGACATCCCCAGGGCTAGGATTAATCTGAAGCTTCTTTTAATCCATAACCATTTCCAAATTTATTCAGGGCAGTAGTTAGGGTACGGATTATAAAATCTGATATTATTTTTAATAACAAGAATTATTAAAATACAAATATATACATTTACATAAACATAGATAAATATAGCCGTAATAATTATAATCTCTCCCAATATTTCAGTGGAACATGGATACTGCTGTGTTGGTCCGTGAACCACAATCACCTCAAGCAGCTCAGTGCTTTTTGCAGATTGTTTATAGACTTTCAAAGAGTACCAGATTTGGTCTCATAAATTGGCAATTTAACTGTTTCTTTCATATTTTGTCCACTGGAGTTCCTTCCCTAATTTATTTTTACCTAAATAACTTAACTCTAAAGGATTCCTATTAATGCCTATTCCTAAGTCTGCCCTGGATTTCAGATTCACTCTGCCTTCTTCACATTCCCTTGTGTTACCCCAAATACCTGTCCATATCCTGCAGTTTGACAGAAAAAGGGAAATTGTGAGAATTTCAAAAAATTGCACAAGACTGTGAAATGTAAATTCCTAAGCTCAGCGGCCCACATTCTGCCATTTCTCTCCCTCCCCCATCCTTGTCTCCCTCTACCTCTCTGATACTTAGTTTCTTCTCCTGCTGAATGCCACATTGCTATTCTATGACTTCTCTTTCCATCTTTCACTATTCCATCACATGCTTCTCAGAGTAGAAAAGACTGGACTTTGGGGGAGAAGCAGAACTCAGATAAATGGAAGGGAAAAAGGGAGGACACCGAGCAAGGCCTGGCCAAAATGAGTCCCCTGTGCCCAAGAGACTGCAAGTGAGCCAGCCCTACTGACCCAGCCATAGTGCAGCAAACATGTCCTGATTGCTTAATGTGCCAAGCTCTGTTCTAAGAGCTTCCTGTGTGTCTGTCCTTTACTCCTCCCAGCAATCCTACTCTCATCCTTATTTTATTTGGATGAGAAATTAAATTCCATGGCTAGTTTGTGATTGATTCAGGATTTTGAAAACATTCGGTTTGACCTCAAGCTTGTCCTGGGTCCACGTGATTAGGAAATCCCTGAAATTGCATCCTGAAGAATTGGGGCTCGTTACCATTGGATTGTTTCTTCAAAAAAAAAAAAAAGAAAGAAAGAAAGAAAGAAAGAAAGAAAGAAAAGAAAAGAGAACGAGCACAATTTTTTCTTTTAGACATCTTTAAGGAACAAGTGGTGCTCTTTAGAAACCACAATGAACATAAAGATATAATTCTCACAAAATTTGAACAGGAAAGGAGATATTAAATGACAATGGATGAGAATAGCATCTTGTTACTTCCTTTCTGGGCCTCATACTCCTGCAGATGATTACATCCCCTCTTTGTCTTTTATTTTTCTTGCTGAATAATTTTTCACAGGTTTCGTGGCTATGTTTTGCACACTCATCATCTTTGGTGTTCCTTTTGATAGTTTTTTTTTTTTTTTTTTAATTCCCTATGTCTCTTTTCAGCACACCAAATAACTAAAATAACATTAGTCTAAGTTCTCCATTCAATAATACTTAAAGAAACAATGTTTGATTATTTAATGTCAGCATTGCCACATTGCAGAGTAATTGTTTGTAATAAACTATGGATTCTTTTTTTTTTTTTCTTTTTTCGTGACCAGCAATGGGATCACAACCCTCGGTGTTGCGCCCGCACCTCGCTCAGCCAGTGAGCGG